>NW_022474685.1:696270-758899 GCF_009176365.1 Aspergillus alliaceus | reverse complement strand
TAAATCATTGCTCTACTAGGAAAGGATCTACAGCTGTGGGCCCCCGCGGGTGGTTCACATATATATATTTTGACCCATGGGTGGTTTGCATACTATCTTGACCCGGCCCAAACCCAACGGGCTGGGTTGCAAAACCTGAAAAACCCGGCCCAACCCGCGGGCCTAACAAGTCTAGTGAGTGCTATATCTGCAGATTCTTTAAACAAGACTATATCTGCTATATCTAATATATTAATTACTCTAGATCCTATATAGCAGACTATCTAAAGTGCTCTGCTAGATTATAAGTATAAAAGAGCACTGTTATCTGTCTCTCCTAAGATACTCTAGCTGCTATTTATAAAGCTGGCTAGCTTATCTTTTAATAATAATAAGTTAAATAATCCTCTACTAATTAATTTACTAGTCTATACTCTTTAGACTATCTACTAGCCTAGCTTTCTAATCTATTACTAAGCTAACTATTAAGCTAGCTTTTCTAAGTATTTACTAGCTAAGCTCTCTCTTAGCCAGAACTATAAAAATAATTTAGGCTAATATTAGAAGAGATAACACTGCCTATAATCTACTACTATTATTTAAGATAGATATTATTCTTATTCAGGAATCTTAAATAAATAAAATAAATTATTAGATAAAAATATATCTTTACTACTAATTTTTTAGTCCTACTATATACTGGAAGACCAGACCTAGAGCTTTAATATATATATACTGGAATCTCCCAGTATACTTATTCTCTCAGCCTGTCTTATCTAATATTGCAGCTGTCTATACAGCAGGCCTTACTATTATTAATATCTATTATTATTTATATAATCCAGTTATCTTAGTCTAATCTAGATTAACTTTATTAACTCTCTATATACTACTTTAATACTCTTCTCTATAGAATATTATTCTAGCAGAGAATTTTAATACTTACTATCTTCTTTAATAGCTAGATATTAGGCTATAATTAATCTTAGCTAGCTTAGCAGATTTAATAAAGTAACTTAAAATCTATAAGCTAGTACTTTATTTTAAGTCAGATACTCTTATCTATAGATATAATATCTTAGACTTTATTTTTTTAAATCTGTCTATAAAAACTATAGTTAAAGACTATCTAAGTATCTCAAGTAATTATATAACTATCTTAATAATAGTAAACTAGAATAAATCTTTATCCTATCTAAAACTAGGCTATACTAACTAGAAGAAGACTAGGACTATTCTAATCCCACTATTTCTAAGTCTTTCTATTAATATACTGGCAGAGAAGCTTATTAGTAGAGTATAGCTAGTAATTTATAATATATTAGAATATAATATTTATAGACTTCTATAAATTCCTTAGTAAACTCCAGAACTTATTATTCTATTATAATAAATATAGTAGCAATAAATCCTAGACTATATTTTACTTTAGAAAGTAGTCTTCTATATAAAAGTTAATTACTAGAAAAAGTAGATTAATTAAGCTATATTATCTATTAATATCTTTATTTTTATAAAGTAATATAAATATTTAGATTAGCTTATTATTTCCTTTCTAAATATCTAGAATATCTAGATTATAACTCTATAAGATAAGATAAATATCTTTCTCTTATATCTTTTAAAAAAGAAAGTCTCTTTTCTAGATTAGTAAAAAAAAGACTTTTCTACTAAATCTCTAGATTTACTAGATTTTCTATTTAAAGAAGACTACTAGTCTATTCTCTATATCTCTACTTTATTTACTTCTAGAGAGAATAAACTTATTACTATAGTCTAGAGAGAGCTCTAGTCTATTCTAGATAACTTAATTACTCTACTCTACTGCCACTATCTACAAGAAGACTGCTATCTATATATTCTTAAGACTATAAAAATTATAATACTATTAAAGTTAGACAAGAGAGATCTTATTTAGTCAAGTATCTAATATTCTATTAGTCTATTATCTATCTTAAATAAGAGTCTTGAACAGCTTCTTATACAGTATATAGCTATATAGATAATTCAGGTAAAGCTACTATTACTCTATTACTTCAGTATACTTCCAGACTGCTTTATAATAAATCTAGTCCAGGTCCTTATTTACAGGATAGAGAAAACTTTCTAAATAGAAAAGATTACTTTACTACTATTACTAGATATAAAAGAGATCTTTAATACTGTAATTTATTAATAGCTGCTTTTCTAACTATATCTATAAAAATAGAATAATAATCTAATCTAGCTAATCTAGAATTAGCTATTAGACTATTTAGTCTTAATATAGATTAGGAATACTATAGTAATAGACTTATTAAAGAAAGATCTACTATAGAGATCTTTTCTCTCTCTAATTCTCTTTTTATTATATATAGTAATAGTATTTACTGCCTATAAAGAGTTCTTTAATTATATAGATAATCTAGAACTATTATTTATTAAATATATCTTTAAAAAGATCTTCTAGTAGCTTATTAAAACTTATCAGTTAATTACTATATTCAGTACAGAATCAGGTCTTTTCTTTTCTTTAGAAAAGATAGAGATATAGTACTTCTCTAAATAATAGAACTAGTCTCTCTTTACTATTCTTCTTTTAAGACTAGATATAGTTAAACTATCTAGTTATATCTACTAGCTAGAGATTCTACTAGATACTAAGCTTATCTTTAGACTATATATAAACTATATCTTTAGCCAGAACAAGTAGCTAGCACAGTATCTTTAAAGATTAAGTAATATTTAATAAGATTATCCAGTTATCTCTATATAAGCAGTAGTTATATAATATATTATACTGACAGTACTTTATAGAGTAAAAGTATTCTATACTGGTATTAAATAATAATAGATTATTAATTTTCTATATTTCTTATTCTGCTTAGCTACCTTAACTATTCTCTCTATCTATAAATTATTATCTACTGCAGTACTATTTTATAAGATAGATCTGTCTAATCTAAAAGCTCTACTTAACAGTATTCTCTAGAGAATATATATTAGATATATAAGCTTAGATACTGAATATCTAATTATATATATAGCAGATAAAACTGGATCTAAATTTAAAACTAGACTTAATACTATACTCTAATATATCTCTATTTCTGTATTAGAATATATTTAAATAGAGATATCTCTTCTGCTATTATCTATACTTCTAATATTCTGTAAAGAATATACTCCTGTATTACTGTAAATATTAGTTTATTCAGATAGCTTATAAACAGAATATAGCACTGATTATAGATATATAGTATACTATAGCTCTATTCTTTTTATCTAGGGATCTGGCCCTGCCAGCCTGAAAACTAAGATCTATAATATAGAGCTTATAAATATAGTAAAGAGTCTCTAAGCTATAATTAGACAGCTATATATTTAATATACTATCTACTTAACTATCTTACTTAATAATCTAGCGGCAGCCAGTCTTCTTATATATAATAGACTAATTTCTTATTAGTACAGACTTACAGATATCTTCTGACAGCTCTTAATATAATAAAAGAAAGCCTTATCTCTTCTAGACTTATTATATAAGTCTCTAGAGATATACTAGATTCCAGGCCACTTAGAAATAGCAGAAAATAAACTTATAGACTAACTTACTAAATAAAATATAATAATTAATAGTTTCTATATTCTTTTCTCTTTATCTTATCTTAGATAGAAGATAAAACAGTAACTCTATATAGACTTTTTAGTAATATATATAAAGACTATACTACAGATCTATTATAATCTGAATATTAGGCTCTATATAAAGAGTAGTTATTTTTAGAAATATAGTTTTCTCTACTAGATTCTAGACCAGCTAATAGCTGCCTGTACAGGCTATAAAAACTTTATAGTATATTATAAAAAATACTATTATCTAGACTATCTAGTAATCTACTCCTGTAGCAGGCTAAAGTCTTTTACTTACTTTTTCTTCTATCTATATATCAGGAAGCACTAGAGAGATAGATAGAAGTATCTAAAGACTAGTCTATTAAAGATAATTAACTAGCTCTTTAGTATAGCTACTAGAACTAAAGAGTTTAGCTATATTATATAAGTTTTATTCTTTTTTAAGGATATATATCTAAACTGGGCCTGTCTAAGTACTAAATAGTATAACAGTCTATACTTCTACCTGGATAGAGATAGACAGCATCCCTTTCTATCTATAGATAGCTAAAGCAGGTTTCTAAGTCTAGAAGACCTGGCCAGAATAGTACCAGGCACTTCTTTCACTCTTCTCTAATATATAGTGTTCAGATTTGCTGCTTCAAGCATGTACTTAGCTAGTTCCTAGTGAGATTTCTGTTTAGGCAGCACGTCCAGTTGCCCCTAGGGAGGCCGCGGATCACGTTGCCACGTGACCCGCCGAGTGACGTTAAATAGTAGCCATAGCCATAGCCATAGCCCCTGAAGGCTTTACCTACTAGTGATTAGTTGAAAGAGAGAAGAAGAAGCAGTCAAGATAATTGATATAGTCGTCCATAGAATTGAGCATCTACCGGAATGGCATCCGGTCCTCAGTAGGCTACGTACGTGTAGCTGATACAGCCTCATCCTGCCCATCTTTCCCCTGAGATCACAACATCTATCAACTGTACCTTCGGCGAATCTAGGCTCTGCTGTTTGCGATTGTCATACATCTTCGAAAGAGATCTGTGGGTTCTCGTTTTCCGTTCGTCTTTATCAATTTAGAGCCTAGGAAGGCATCTGATCGCGTAGACTGGAAAAGAATTAGGGGTGCAAACACAAACGGCACAGGACCCAGCCATCCAATCAACGACAGAGAGCTCGATGATGCAGTAGCGACCCTTATTTCATGCACTACCACAACGATAGACCAGCACACACCGATATCTAAACCATCGCATTATTCTAGGCGATAGTTCTCCTAAGGACTGAAGACACAGCAATGTGAAGCCAGGAAAGCGCGCCGGAGATAACAGGAAGGAAACGCTGAAAGAGGACGTTATGATCCAGTATCACTAGCCCTATTCAAGAAAATGGGGCTGAAATGCAGAACTTGGACAAGAGCTATCGAAAAGGCGAAAGCAAACCACTGGAAAGAGTTTATAAATAAGGCCGGAGAGAGCCATCTCTGGAAGGCAGCGTCCTACATGCGCCCGCGAGAATTGTACGATACCATCCGGCTATTGAAACACGAACCAGAAGAGATAGCAGTTCTTCCCTTAGATAGAACCCCGGAAAATGATATAGATATAGAAGAGAAGGAAGAGATCATGTGAGCACCAATCACAGAGTAAGAAGTCTACTGCGTCTATTTTCGCCAAAGCGATAAAAGCGTCGGGAGAGAATAGGCTCCCGGTACTGGTATAGAAGCAGCTACAGCAATACCTTAGCAAAGAGATCCTTTAGATCTTTACTGTGTTAATTAATCTTAGCTATTACCCGCGATAGAGGAAACGGGCGAATTATAGTACTCCGGAAACTGGGAAAGCCTAACTATACCGCCGCTGAAGTATGTAGACTGATTCCTCTCTTATATATACTAAAGAAGGTCCTTGAAGCTGTTATAGTCAATCGCCTAACCCACAAGGGGTGGTGATAGTATCATAGGTATAGTTCTTCTCAATAAGTCTGCGTAATCAGCATATTTTTCAGGAACTGCCTCATCATACCTACTGCGTTAAAATATCTATTTTTTCAGCATTTTTAGTAGAATAGCTGTAACATTGAAATATATGATATATTAATAACTGAAAAACATAAATATATAAAGAGAAATAGCAAAACCAAATTTAAGTATTTAGTTTACCAGCCCCTAACCTGAATAACCGTCTTGAGACGCCTGCCCATACTACCTATTATATTTTTTGTGATATCCAGGCGAATTGAGCTCAAGGACTGTTCTAGCACTCCCAATGGATAATTCTTTTTCTTATCAAAACCATTGCAGTTTTTATTATTAGGATTATTATATATACGCCTTCTTTGAGAGGAAATTATATATACTTGATAGGGTTACGATCAGGCGAGTATGGCAAGTATTCTATATGTTTTATGCTATTGTTGAGCTTCTGGGCTTTTTGATCGTAGACACCAACGAAAACTTTCCGGAGCACATTTTCAATGCATCGCGGGTCTTCTGCTTTTAAAATACAGCGAGAACACTCACTAGAAGATAGTCCATATCTTTTTTCTTAGTAAACGCCTTAGCACTCTTCCTCGCTGTTAAGCGTCCTAGCGTCAAACGTAATAGGTGATATCTATTGAATATGCCCAAGGAATTACCTAGCATCGCAGGCACCTGACATACGCCTGGTGAATTGACCACCTGCGGAAGTATGTGGATGGTTGAATACTATGGTGATTAGGCCACCTATAAAAGGCCTCATGATTCCCACCTAAATAGGCCCTTCTAGATAGTTTGATAGGGATCTTGAAAATCTGATCATTTTGATATCGTATCATACGAATATCTTTCCAGATACTCTACAATATCTCGCAGGGAAATATGTCCACAAATCAGTCCACTATAGAAACACCACAGTGGTCATTTGTATCGATCCCGCAGTCTGTTGTAGCCTCTCTAGGACTTCGCCATACATCATACCATGTACGTAGCACGCCCCAATGACGTGGAACATTCCAGGCCTATCTGGAATACGCCTAATAACGAGTGGAGTCTGAACTGTAGGAATAATACATATCTGATCTCCAGGTTCGACTAAGGGTGAGCCCGTGCCGCTATAGTGCCAAAACCTACATTAGTAGGGTATTGGCGAAATAAACAAGGAAGGGGATAGATGAGGTGGCATACATGTAGCCTTTCATTGTAATAAAAAACCTTTCTCCATTAATATGATTTGCCGCCCGCTGCAGGAATGGGATGTAGCGTGCCTTGGGGCCCGAACTGTACTGTTTGAGCCACCCGGAATCACGGAGATGAGCCAGTATAGAGCCGCAGTAGTTGCCACAGTACTCTATGAAGCTTCGGGCAATGCTCAGGTCATCATCCTTGTCGCAGATTCCAAGAAGCGTGCTGGCCAATGCGAGTGCCATATCCGGATAAGCGAGGCTGCTCTGCTTCTCAAACTCCCGAAGAAGGGACCAGTATCGTTCGGCAAGGCTAGGATTCTCACTTAGTAGCTCCTCTGCGTTACGGTAATTTGGTTCTCTATCCCAAGCCTCCTTCATTTTGCTCTCAGGGGGTATATCGGCGACTTCACCACAAGAGAGGATAGTCTCAATGAGGAACACGCGGAGTTTTAGCCGAGACCTGTCCACTTCCTTGGTAGACAAGCCTTGGAAAGACGTGAAAGTACCTCGGTCCGCAGCATACCTACCGTTTATGGTCCAGGCTCGACGAGTATCCAAACGAGGGCACCACGAGGGACCTTGACTATTCAGGTCCTTAGATGAGCAGTTCCACACTAATCCCAGGAACCGATGTGAGCGGGTGCTCAGTTGAGAGAACAAACGAAGCCGCAGTTCAGTTAGGTCTATGGTGTAGTCAGCTTCCAGTAAGAGATTGCCAGTTCTTGGCTTAGCGAGAGGGTGGCCAAGGAAGGCATAGACGTAGTCTCTATGGTCAGTCGCCCTCTGAATATGTCGAGCCCTGAATAACACATCTTCAAATTCGCTGTTCGACGTGTCCGTATGCCGCGAGATGGTCGTAAGGATGTACGAATCCCGAAACCAGGAGTTGTGGGCGTCTGTGTACGAAACCCAAACGGAGTTGAAAAGATCAGAAATGTATCCAGACTTGAAGGAAATGTCTGGGAAGTGCCTCCCAGTCCTCGCCCAGGCCTGTGCAAATTCCATGATCTTGGTGAAGTCAATCACGGAAGTTCCATAAGCAAGAAAGGCTTTCTTCGCAAGGCCGATTTCCTGGAGGATCCAGACGCGCTGGAACCAGGACTGCTCAAATATCGGAACCACATGTTGCAGACGCTCAGAGGTAATAGTACCATAGCCCCCATCCGGCTGCCACCATTCTCCAGTACGAATCCGCTCCTCTGACAGATACTTCGCAGCGAGGAGATTATAATCCTCAATGACTTGGAATGCGATTCTTGCTGCTTCTCCGTTCTTGCCGTCGTCGCCAAACGAGACGATAACTTGTTCAGCCTGGGAATAAATTTCACCCATCATATTAACTTGGAGCGCCTTTTCTTGTAGGTCTAATTGGTTGATACAGAGGGCATCGGCCCATATGCGTCTCGGTTCGCTTGTTCGCCTTACCTGACGCAACGCCAAGTAGAGATTGGCCGTGACATTGAGTGAATAGCCCTGGCAATTAATCTGTCTGATATTTCTGGGGTTGCCCCAGACATATGAAATTGCTTCATAGGCTGTACCCGTGCTCAGTTTAGTATTAGCCAGCCAGGCTCCCTAATGGAGGATAACGAGGATCTTACAGTCACGTCCAATTTGACTAGTGACAAGAGTAGCGCTGATCACATCCTGATCCCAAGGGCCTGGCTCAAGGATGAGAAGCCGCGTCCATTTTCCTGCAGGCAAGGGAGAATACAGGGGATGTTGACCATTTGTCGACATGGTGCTCTTATCATTGATACCGTACTCGTGATTGTGGAAGGACAACGTTACTAGTGCGGGGAAACGAAACAATTTATATGCAACATGCTCTCTAGCCACAGCCACGCTATTAGCAAATCCCATTCCTGCTCGTATTCCCCTTCTTCATCAAAAATAAATGTTACCCTTGTGTGAATAGCCGAGAAATCCATGGAAAAATCCACCAATATATATACTGTTAAGGCACTATGTGGAGATCATTCTCATCCAAAATCATGATCCTTATTCCTACTATCTACAGCTATATTTACCACTAACACCTAAACGCTTGTCGGCCAGATCATCCTACTAGCCGATCCAATCAGGAACGCTAGCCCGAATCCCTAGCCAACATATATATCCATCTGCTCGGTCCCTCGTTTCGTTGGAGTACATCCTTCTCAGGCAACGGAGAAAGGAGAATATAATACAAAATCACATAGAATGCGCAATGGATGGCTTCTAATTCAGGTTGTATTTAGGCTACGGCATATTCGCGTTTGCGTAATTCCCACTAGATTAACTACATCTAGGGTTTCATTTGAGGTACATCACTCTGAGTGAGCTTTGCAATTATCGGTCATTTATGCCCGTTCTGGTGGTAACAGAGCTACCTCCCTCTGTTCAACTATCTTTTTAAGTATTCTGTAGGAAATACCTAAGAGAGATTGATGCCTTTCACTTTTGAAGGTTATTCCCGATATTTGAGATTAAGTCTAAAGTAGTAGGGTTGCCAGTCATTTCGGTATTTGTAGCTGTTGTGAATTGAGGCCCCAACAGGTATACTATAGAAGTTTACCTGGTGGAGCCTCAATTCACAACATTCCCTCTTAAGATCTCTGTGCTAGCACTGTGATACTGCACTTGTGAGTATCGACTAGGCCTCGGTAAAATCACTGAAAACTCTGCTTGGGAAAAACGAGTGGAGAGCGCCCTCGTTCGATCTTGCTACTTTCCCCAACTTTTGTGCGGACCCTTCCAGGCCAATAAATTTATAGAAGCTTGAACAGTCGAGCAGCCCCAATGTATACATATTAAATGATATCAAACGATCTGAATTTATGATCCATATTCAATTACCTTGAGGGCCTGTCTAGGTGGGAATCATGAGGTCTTTTATAGGTGGCCTGATCACCAAGCATATGTCAGGTGCCTGCGATACTAGGTAATTTCATGGGCGTATTATATAACGTCTAGAATAAAGGTCATGAATGTTTCTAGCAATATCCGTATACGGAGATATGTGCGTCAGGCCTCGTGGCTCGTGTATATAATCTAGCTTGAATGGTTTGTTGGTCATGATATGAGCCCACCGTCAAATTACTCGCACATCGTGATTCCTTCTTGTTTCAATGATCTAGACTCGAGGGACATGGTCCTCTTGTAACCCCTGGGGGATTGACTCATCAGACTGCTGGACATGCCCTTAATGAGGCTATAGCAACTGTTATCATTTACTCCTGGGAATGACTCAGAACGTTGAATAAGACGGGAATTGCCGCGGGCTGGAAGACCTGGTACTCAGGGTTGATGTGATGTACATGCCGACTAGCTGACAGTGGCGGCAACCCTTAGCTACCCTGACAACATAAATGCACGTCGCTTTGGGTTTAATAGAACTTTGAAGCAGCAGCAGTATGCCTCAGGACATTTGCGGCAGAAGACACATGTAACTCCTTAGTAAGTATTTACACAATAACTACGCTACTACCCCCAATTCCCCCCTTCTTTTTCTTCTCTCCTCCTCACAATTCAGTTGTTTTCCAAACAGTCCTGCACCGACCAGGAAGCATAAGATCGCTCCTATATCTGTTTGAATTCGGTTTCCATAATTCTGGTTTATCGACTGATTGACCGTCCGGTAATGTTTCGCTCGATCAGCCACCCAGTGCGCAGGGAGAGGTCTCCAAGCTCTGCTCCTGTTACTCCGTCCATCCCCCTCGTAAATAATTTCATTTCGGGCAATAGAAAAAAAATGCAGACCTCCACTCCTCTCTAGCCGTACGCTACACGCCCACATGAATTGCTACCCATGAGATGAACCATTTGTAGGTAGCTACCCAGTCCTACGTAGCCCATACGAAGCTGTGTAAGGCGCTGCTTACATCCTTGCGCGTTTGTCTGAAAGCGCGGCATCAAGCACTCATATCATCCGACCCTATCAGGAAAAATTAAATTCCATCTTGGCTTCGACGTTTATGTTCTGACGAATGCTGTTCGTGCCGGTGTGCAATCGAACGACGGCGTCAAAATCTCTAATGAGAATACCACAATGGAGACTGAGGAGAACCCATAGGAGGGATGTCAGGCAGCAACAGTGCTCTTTCTCGGTTTGCGGAAAACACTCGGTATATTTTTGCCTGGGTCTTTCGAGGTGCGATTGATGTTACTGAAAATGCCCGGATGGGAAGTGGCTCTACTCATGTACGGAATCATACCAACA
The DNA here is from genome assembly GCF_009176365.1 of Aspergillus alliaceus. NCBI lineage: Eukaryota > Fungi > Ascomycota > Eurotiomycetes > Eurotiales > Aspergillaceae > Aspergillus > Aspergillus alliaceus. Next base: position 747,954 of record NW_022474685.1, on the reverse strand, counting down.
ATCGGAATGTCGCTATTTCCCTACTCTCTGATACGTACACCAAGGTTTCAGCGCAGGCGGCATCAGAAGTCGGTGTGGAAAACGGCGATAGTCCAGTGAGCTGACTGACGGATGGTGGAAACCATCGTTAGAGTGCGCATGCGGCGACGTTCGGAAACAGCGGCGCATTGGTGACTTGGAAGGAGATCTGGAACCCTATTTTTTATTTCATCGCCACGGGATGTCGCGGACAGTTTGCCGGTACATTCTTCCAGCAAGTTGATCCCGACGGTGAGAAGGTTGGAAGTCCCTTGAAAAGCACCAGTGCCTTTGTCGTCTGCGATACGGTGATGATAGCTGCTGGGCGGGTCTGCTAGCTATACGAGAGCATGGAGTGAGATCTCTCGCAGGCTGTGTATGTGTCTTCCTGGACAACAACTATGATGAGTTTTGCCTGTATTAGCTTGGACGGGGCCGCTTCGACCACCGCAGCTTATCCAATAACCATGTCGCAGCAGACAGTTGGGGTGCAGCTTCTTAAGCCGGCTGTACTTACGGAGCTGTTCTCTTTGAAGCATTTTTGGGAAGATACGGTTGATGCTAAGTTGGGGGAATGGTAATACCAGAAGGGGGATTGATCTCTATACATTGGTGTTCTTAAACAGACTGCCATATTGTAAAAAGTCACTCTATCCCTTCAGCTTCTATTTAGTTTGGCACAGAAGAACAAGTGGCAAGCCTTGCTTTGCGGTACTGTGTATGTCTAAGGCCGATAGCTTCTTTATAATTTGTTGCTTTCTAACTAACATACATAAAATGCGTGGGTAAATACTCCCCTGAATGTAATTGCATCTTTCTGAGCAACGGAGATCTTTAGTTGGACGTACACCATATTCTCCAAGTGAACAGACACAGGAAAGCAGGTATCATCCTGGTAAATTTTCACCTACTTATCGTCGTACTTTGGGTATTGGTAATGGCCACTTGCATAGCAGGAAGAAGAAACCCCGTGGATGAGGTTTTAAGGTTAGGAATGAGCATATTCAATATAGTTCTGGTTGACAAATAACAACCCTTCACAAAATATTCATATCAATGAGAATGACCTTGTATTGGACTATGATAATGCATAATATATCGACGTTTCCTTTTTAGCCCCCCAACGTACGCCGGTTCAATATATGTGTGTTTCTTATCAGCGTCTCATTCAAGGGCTACGGGTCCAGAAGTAGGAAATGTGGGGAGCTGTCTCCAACCCCGCGGACATGGCATTGTCTCTTAGCATTGCTGATCATTGCCTGCCATTGAAGCGGAATCCAAATGGGCGGCTGACTCCACATTGGAATTCTGGGAGCACAAGAATGCTTGCGCCCTTGACCGAACCAACAGAGCTATGGGCTACCGTCCATTCCTCGTGGAAATTCTCTTTGTCGTCTTATTCGATGGGCAGCACTGAACTAAAATGGACATGAGCGACAAGCTCTACCCTAAGCTGTCATTGGCGACACATGTAGACAGAAGAAAACGTGCGTCGTCGATGACCCTCATGCCGCAATGGGTATGATGCTCCTATAATCGTCAACTCTATCCCTTCATTTCTTACGCGGGTGCACGCCGATCCTTTCGATTTACAACAATCCGTCACTTAACAAGCTCGCTCTAGATTTCATTCTGCATCTTCGCAGTTATTTTGTCCACCCCAGACTCTGACATTTCGTTATTTCTCTCTTATGCCTACAAATTCCCTTGCTTCCCCATCTTCGATTGCCCGAAATTCATGTATTTTCTCTGGACGCATCCTGCCCCCGCCCCATTACCCAAAGCCTCCGCGAAATCCGTTAGCTTTGTTTTGCTCTGCTATAAGCAATATCTTTTCCTTACCTTCGGGATCGCCTGGTGCAATTGATAATTTTGTGCAATTTTTGAACAATTCACCCAAAATGCTCTGCACGGCCCTGATGGCAGCAGCTTTGCTGGGTACCGTGGTGAATTCTCACATGATATTGAAACAGCCACCTCCATATGGCAAAGATACTCTCGATAACTCTCCGCTAGCAGCTGATGGTAGCAACTTTCCTTGCAAGTTGAGGCCCGGCGCTTTCCAAGCTCCTGCCGGGGAGACTGTCGCCAGGATCGGCGAAAGCATGCCGTTGAGCTTTATTGGCAGTGCTACCCATGGTGGTGGCTCCTGCCAGGTCAGTCTGACCAGTGACCTCCAACCGTCAAAAGACTCGAAATGGATGGTGATCAAGTCTATTGAAGGTGGGTGCCCGGCCAATGTTGCGGGCAACCTCGACGGGGGCGCAGATTTAGAGGGTGCAACTGTGTTCCATTACACCATCCCTGAAGGCATCGATCCGGGCCAATATACTCTTGCCTGGACTTGGTTCAACCGTATTGGAAACCGCGAGATGTACATGAACTGTGCCCCGATCACCGTCGCTGTTGGATCTTCGGAGCGCTCTGCAAACCCAGAAGAGAACGTTGTCCTGAAGCGCTCTGCCAGTTTCCCTCCAATGTTTATCGCCAACATCAACGGTTGCATCACCAAGGAAGGTATAGACATTCGCTTCCCTGACCCTGGCGACGACGTTGAGTTTGCCGGAAATCCTGCCAACCTAGCACCAGTTGGCAGTGCAGTCTGCACCGGTGTCCCCACTTTCGGCGGTGATGGTATGGCTGCTGGAACTGCGCGAAACGCGTATCTGGAATATGAGGAGCAAATACCAAATTATGAATAGGATGTATCAGGATGTATTTCGGTTATTAATGGTCCGATGCCCGGGAGGCCACTTCACAAACCGCCAATCTGAAAACTGAACAACACAGGATGTCCCGCAATTGTCATAGCTGGAATTACTGCTAGGAAGTCTCTTATACGAATATGTGGCTGCCCGTTGTTTGGTGAATTTTAAAGGAACTTTTGCTAGCGCAGGCAGTGGTATTTCCTCCAGCATGGTGATGTCTATTAGATGTTGTCAAAAAGAAAAAGCTACCAACTCAATGCAGTATTCCGCGAAGACCAATTTCATCTTATCCTAGGACGTGGCGAGAAAAAATGAAAGGGAATGTAGAAAGGAGCTAAGTCAAACAGTACAGGGTTGTTCTATTCAGCTTTGAGCATTGTATACAGATGTAAATGCCGAGCCTAGATTTGCTATCTCTGTGGTTAATGGAGTATTATTATTGGCTCTACTAAATCCTCGGCACTTTACTCTTAACTTTTTGCCTTTCAAACTATTGCCTGTTACTTGACTTTATAGATATCTCAATTACGGCTTCCTGTCGAAGGAATATTGCTTACTGTACATGCTGGAAATCTGGAAGAAGAAGAAAAAATCATCGGCTCTTGGGAAATGTGGCATGGGCATTTCTGTCGGGGGTGGGGGTTAACCACAGCTCTATATAGGAATGCCTCAGGAGGGAGTACTATGATTGGAAAACCAGGTTTGACAGCTTGCAGGAATGTAAGGAGGGGCTACAAAATTAACTCTTTGTGGAGCACTGGTTGGGTTTATTTGCTTCAAAAGTCTTTTCTACGATTTAATATTTCGGCAACCGAGACTATCATTAAGTTGAGATATATAGTACCTTGCTAAGTGTTTGGTTGGCGACCAAACATTGTGCCTCTTTCTGCTGGCGAGTAATTATAGAGAAGAAATTAAGCGCTATCAACTCATTACAAAGATGGTGTGTAGATTGTGGAAGCATGAGGTGCTCCGGGCAATGTCTTTTTTTAATGCGGCGGGCGAGTCCCTCACAGACGTATTGAGGGTTGATCGTGTCCATATAATGAACAGTCCGTGCCACATTCTCTTAAAGCAGCAGAATTGCGGATCACTGGCGCAGTTCAAATGCTTTAGGTAGGCGGGAAAGTAGAAAGACTAAAATACCAGTCTGAAGCTAAGGACTACGCACCTTATAACCCAGCCATTTCCAGTCAGCTTCACTTTCTGCATATCGACTCCTCGATACTTTATCGAGAATGAGCGTCAACAGTGGAAGCCTTGATGTTAATTTCTTTAACTATAGCCGGGTTAAAGTTTACCTATCTCTTGGGGAATGCTGTTAAATAACACTTAAAGGCCAATCCCATCCATTGCTTCACTATGTATCATCCTGATCACGGCGAATGAACAAAGGGCTATTTTGATGTCTGCCTAGGGAGTCCTGGAGTGTATATACTCTGAGATGACTATCGCATAGATTTGAGCCCTATTTGTTTATAAGCACCTTTTGCTTATATGGCCCACAATAATTATAAGTAAATCAGGTAGGTTGCTAGGGTGTTGTGTCTGACCAAAAACATGCTGGGAGCTCCTAGCGTTGCTATCTACTGGTATAGCAGCCTTCATAGTCCACCATCCTTGCCCCGAACGGCCATACAATAAGAATGTGTTGGCTTAGTCCTTCGCTGGTATTATTGGCCCTGGCATTGTCATAACTACCTACTATTTAGAGAGTCGCGTAAAGTGTAACTCCGGCCTTGGTGCATAAGATGGCTTCTGTCTCGATAGCAAATGTCAATGCCATGAAATCCACTGTTTTACATCTTGTGTACAAAGATTTCGATCCATCGTCCGTCTATTGGTGATTATCCTCTACCTAGATAACTGAAGTCTTATCTCAGTGGTTCTCAGTCTGGGTGGACTAACAGCTGTATTATAACATGAAACAGCTGTGACAAAATAAAAAAAACAGCTGATGATTCATCTGGATTCTTGAAATCTCAGACGGGTCATTGGGGCATGCAAAAGAACCGACCGTGATATACAATGTGGCGGTGTTGGGGATGAGGATATAGCTACTTTCTCGGCGACTCACGGCTAGTGAAGCGCAGCCATGCCGATGAGTCTTACCTAATAGGTTTCCGCTTTGCACTGTCAACCAACCTCGTGTTTGGTGGAGCCTCTATGCCCTAAGCCCAAGAAGGTATGCGGAGGCTCCATACCCTGCTTACGGTTAGCAAGTTTTGCAGCTCAGGGTCGTGGAGAATAACAAATTCGACCACACCCCGCGAACCAACGTCGATGCTAGCGCACGCTCTGGATAGCCTGACGATTGCTGCCGGGTGGGGAAGTGGGCAGATTCGACGAGACCACAGTTCGGAGGTCTCCGGCCGCAACAACGAGCACCGAACGACCGTCGAAGACGGCCGATTTGAGACGCTCTCGCGTCATGAAATGGGGTCGACAGCACGCCAATTCGTGGATCACCTAGAGTACCCCACGGAGATGGATATTAGTAAGAGAATCCGCAGTAACGATTGAAAGCGGCATGTACATACTTGTACGTACAATCTTGATGATGAGCAGGAATCCTTCCTGTTTCTGGCCGGTGGACCCGTCTAAACAGAAGGACACAGGCGCGATCAAAAACACCACTCCGGGGTCATCCAGTGTCAGTATCCCGGCCCACAGTATGGCAAGCAAGAATATAAATATACAAATACCCCTCGTGCAATGGACACTCTGCAAGGTCGTACCCGAGAACTGTACTTCAATTGACGATCACCATGGGTTTTACTGGATTTCTTGCTCAGGGGATATTCCTCGGCGTGGCCCTGGGCTCTCTCGTGATGGGCAACCAACCGGAGAAAGGATATGCTATTATGGACAATGATTGGGGTGCAATCGGCTTTCTTCCGGTACTTCTTGCCCTCAAGGGTGACATCGAAATCCTGGGATTGGTTTCTGGTAGGAGCTGTGGTAGTTCACAGTTTCGTTGCTGTCATTAACACTTGTCTAGATACCGCCAACTCATGGCAGCATCAGTGCGCGCATCATGCACTGGCAAACCTAGAAGTTGGAAACCTGACCTGCATCCCCGTGTACGCCGGGGCAACATACCCGCTCATCAACACCCCGGAGCGGTTCCGTGCATGGGAAACGGTCCATGGTCGACTTCCCTGGCAAGGTGCCTTTGCTCCCGAAAACCAAACTGCAGAGGCGCTTGGTAGCGATCCGACATCGGGGAATCCCGACCGAATCGTCAGCTCTGCCTTCATTGAGGGATTTCCAAAGACCAAGATCGACCGCTCGACAAATGCTGCGAGCTTCATGGTGGAGATGGTCCATAAATACCCTCGCCAGGTTTCCATTTACTCCGGCGGTGCGCTGACCAACGTTGCGTTAGCGGTCCGAATGGATTCGCAGTTCGCCTCGCTTGCTAAGGAGCTCGTCATTATGGGAGGATATCTCGATGTGAATATGCTTCAGGTCACAGGCGATTTCGAACAGGCGAATATTAATTCTGATGTATGCGGGACAACCTCCCCATCGGGGAAAATATCTGCTAACCCGTATACCTACCTAGATCAATCTGATGATAGATCCTGAGGCGGCCAAGATTGCGCTTAATGCCGACTTTCCCGAGATCATTGTGGCGGGCAATGTCGCCAACCAGGTACAATCCACGCAAGAGTATCTCGATGAGGTCTACGCCGTAAAGAATGACTATACGAAGCTCTTCCATGACCACTATGGCACCAATTTCCCATTCTGGGATGAGACGGCAGCGGCGCTGATGGCTAATCGCTCGCTCGCGACAAACTCCACCACTGGTAAGTTTATGGAGCGAACCTGCTATTGGAGGAATGATGTCGTTAATATATGCTAGCCTACATTGATGTTGATATATCATATGGAAGCCCAAGTTACGGAAATATTCATGTCTATCAAGAAATCCTCAAGCCGAGCGGTATTCGCAACGTCACGTACGTGAATCAAATCGACGGCGAGGTGCTTAAGGACATGATGAAACAAGCCATGTGGGAGCCTCCGACATGCCGTTAATTTCTCAAAACTGAAACAGCATGGATGATCGAAATCGATGGACCGCGCTGCGACGCTTTATAGTAGATTACCACAGAGGTTCACATTGTTTACTTCAGTCTGCTCTAGCTTCGCCGCGACAGCCAGATACCTTATACTCGCTTTTGGTTTGTGAACTGATTATAATCTTTCCATATAGACTCTAGGAGATTTTGTTTCAATTTATCTTTTCTTGTTATACAAGCTTGGTATGTGGTTCTTTGTTACTATAGCAATACGCCTGTCTAGATCCCTGCTGTATATTATTTCGTTTTAGCAAGCAACCGCCCTCTTCACTAGACGCCGAGGCCGCGCGTTGCGTGCCCCCGACAGCCACCTGTATGCACCCCAAATACCATATACAGATCTCGAGAACTATCTACTAGTGCTCTTGACTTAAGGCCTGTGAAATGATCTCGAAGTGTCTGGGGAAGCAGGGCGATTGAACAAGCACACCTGCCACCTGTAGGCGTCTGGGTCAGGATCCTTGGCCTGCTTTTATATCTTTCAGTGCAGGCCGCGAACCCAAGGGCTAAATATGCTTCGGTTTCTCACAAGTTCTCAATGTGGGTGCTTTTACATCTTACACGACTATGTTATGCTACATATCCTCAAGCGTGATGACATCATGATGCAGACCACCGTGTCGCTGCGAAAAGTTAGATATCTGACATCAACTGGAACACTTTCTTGTAACAGTCTGTTTTCAATGGAATGTACGCATTACAAAAGACAGCCTAACTTTCGTCCCACAATAAGCGTATCAGTAGTAGGGCTATTGATCCAAACATAGGCATCGCGAACGCGAATTACTATCGATCAATCAATGGCTAGATCTGAACAAATATGTTATCTATAATTACATTAACTAATGCTGTAATGATTAACTCTTAAGGTCTTGACAGCGGGCCCAGAAGATAATCATTGTATGTTTGATGGTGAAGGCGATTTCACTAGAGACTGTAGGGTTTGATGAAGCTGTCTACGTGGCCCGAGAGGACTGACGCGCGTCTCCGTGTGCAAAGAGACGGAAGTCAGCTACCTCACTCGCACTTAGGACCTGAAGTCGACCAGCTAAAGTAGTGTCGTCCTAGCGGAGAATGTGAGAAATTCCCCTACTATCTTACTTGCACTAAGAACCTGAGGCTGAGAAACCGAAGCGATGTCGTTCTAGCTGAGATACCGGTGATGCATGTTTAAGCAGCAAACCTGGAGACACCTGCGGTGTTCTGGTCGGAGCCTCAATATCTGGAGGTCGCTCATCGAGAGTTGACTGGACTGAAAACCGAGGCAGTGGCCAGAACAAGCGGGCCTGTCGAAGCTGCTTTGCGTCAGCTGCACGGAATCGTTAAGGCTTAGCCACGGGAAGCCTTGGCTGTGTAGATATGTCTCCTGGATCAACTCCTCCGTCTATCCACACCCTACGGCTGTACAGCTCAGTCACGTGCGGGGAACACGCCTGTTAATGCAGATGCAAGCTGGCCACTCGTGGTTGGCTACTCACGCACAGTATTATCGAATTCGGGAAGACCACAAGTGTAGATGCGCCGCTAAAGAGACGTATACATGTACTGGTGGACTGCCCAAAGCTGAGGACCCTACGGCAAAGGCTACGCAAATCAATAGGGGGAGCGATTAAATATGTGATGGTCATGCTAGGAGAAAAAGGGCCGGCGGGAGAAGAAAGAGGCGTTTGAAGGCTCCGCCCAAAGTATGTAAGTTAACTCGCTTGAACCAAAGTTGTTAGACGAGAAGAAGGGCAATACTAGAAGGCTGAAAAACCAGTTCTAGTATACACCTTGTTGGCATAGTGCCGGGAAGTAAAGGATATCGGCCGGGAAAGGCGCTTTATATTATAGATGTCAAGTACGAGCCTCAGGTTTGCTGGCTCGTTCTTCTTTTTAACCTGACTACCCTATTTGCTGACCTTTTGTCAACTCCTCGTTCTCTGGAATCTACATTTTGGATTTATCCACTGTGACAGCCTCTCAATTAGCGTTTTACGGCAGGCTCAGGGGACTATCGAACTACTAAATAGTATATTCCTTGCAGGGCCTGGACAAGACAGAGGTGTGTCTGCGCTATTCTCCATGAGTACAATAATACACAACACAGGCCATTGCAATAGAGATCTAGGGGCTTATCATGTAGCACGCTATTGCTCAAGTTTCTGAAAGACCGAGTATTCCGGCGATAGCGGACGCTATCGGTGATAGTGCTTACTGAGGGATGACTTGGTCGGTCTCTGGGCGGGGGTTTGAGCCCTCACTTTTATAAGGCGAGCCCTACCTGTGCCGCAAGCTCGTAAGCTAGAGTAAAGCGTCTAAGCTACTTCACATCAATTGGCGTGATTGGGCTAACTCTAAATTCGCAGTGATAGTCATAGCAGAATATACTTCGCAGAGGTACCATGCTACTCTTTTTACATCATTACCCAAGCAGCCTATTCCCTATGTGGTCCATGGAAAGGATCCCACGGTGATTATCCAACTAGATATATCAATAAATGAGGCAATACTACCTGTAGCTGCAATTCAATGAGGGCATTAGTAGGTGGCAGTGGTTTCTGGAGATGCACAACTTCTTCACGAGCAACAAGCTGTTCTCTTCGAGTAAGGCCATAGCATCGAGTATACAGATGACTTATTTACAAGCGGGGCAAGTCGCTCCAGATAAGCCAAAGGTAGATTTAGCCACCATATGGTGGTCCGAGGAGCATATTTGGTGCAGTTCATGCTTTGATCTCACCCAAAGATAACCTACGCAGTTGGGGGGCTAATCTGAGCTGTCATTGTGTGGCAAATATAATCTGTACACATTATTCCCATGCTAGGAAGTAAGAGAAAGGCGAAACACGATACTGTTTCAAATATGCTTCTCTGAATCTTGTTTTACTTTAACAATAAGATGGTACCGATGTTCCGGATAACCTGTAAAACATTGATATATACACTTGTCTTGAAACAGGAGGCTTAATTGGCCCTTCATGCATCTTCCATAAATACAGGCCACGTTGGAATGTTCTCGTATTAGTGAAGAATATCCCGTTATCTTTATACCTCTAAACGTCTTGAGGCAACCAAGGGCTTTTAAAGCTCCGATTTTGCCTGGTCGATCTTTTCTTCACATCTATTTTCCAGATGGCTGAAGTGATCGGGGTCGTGTCGAGTGCCATTATCTGCGGAAGCCGGTGGGTGGTCAGGTGGTCCGCCACAGATATATTCGCGACTCTGAATATGATCTTAACCCCTGCACTAGATATGCCAGTGATATAGCATGGCTGCTGTGATCGTCATAGATTATAGTAAGAACAACATGAACAGAAGAATACCACTAGTGACTGGATGAGTGGCCCGCGATGATAGACAGCGGGCACAGAGAACATCAGATGACTCTGCACGAATGGGTATCTGACAGTCTAAGCAAGGATGAGTTTCAATAAGAGGGGGCACCTGTGGTAAACGGCAGACTGGGCAGAGAGGTGGCTGGATAGCTGCAGATATACGAATTTGACGACCGCAATTACAGCATTTTCCAGTGCTGAATCTCCCAGTTCTGGAGTATACGAGGTCGAAATGGCGAATATGGCGAAATGAGATTTTAAAAGGGTACAGATGAAATTCAAATGGTAAGATTAATAGTTATAGGGAAAGACAAGTCACATTAATTCAAAGAGGCGGTCAGGAGAGTGAGTTGTATCTATCAGAACTCAAAGCCTATGCAATGTGGATAGAGCACTTCAGTGAAATCGCACGTGGCAATAAGTCATATTGTGCATGAGTATGATGACTGCAGGAGAGCAGAAAATAGAGCGGTCATTGAAATAGAACTTGCAGATAAAACCCTAGAGCCCTAAGCTAAAACAAGACTTTTCCCAGGAGAAGATAGAGCCAAAAAAAGACTTGTCCAGAAAAAGAAATCAAGAGTAAATGAGAAGCGTATGTGGAAAGAGCTCTCTACAGCAAAAACGCCATACACTTTTGTGTACGCCCTTGCAGGCTCGTTTACTTTTTCCCTTTCTCTCACTTCGTTCCTCGTTCGTTTCAGGGTAGTAGGTATCAGGAATGTGGGCTTCCGTATTATTTAGCTACCTACCGCTGAATCCTAAGGAATGCAATCATAAAATGAAGAGGTCTGGTTTCTGATCTAGTGATAAAATGAGCGATATTAGGAGGCCGTAAAATGATCGCTAAACGATACGATATCATGGCGATATATAGCGTAATCATACCCTAGAATGAAAATCAGGACACTAGTCTGAATTGAGTAGGGTGGTGGTTGATAGTGGTAATTTTGGTTGACACTAGTCCTCCATTTGCACCTCGTTCTTTAAAGGACTTGCATGTCCGATCCTTGCACCTGGAACAAAGGACGACTCTGTTATTTGGGGGCTTGCGCTTTTTGCATGTAATCCCTTGTTGGCATCCGTTTTGACATTGCCGGTGCTGGGAACAGGGGCATAAGGATGGGAAATGCTCTCTCGCGTGGGATGGGCTGTGCCTGTTTGAATGACGCCGTCACCACTCATTCTATTAGCCGCATAAAGAGCGAAATCGCCAGAGTCGAAGTAGGTCCGTCTCTTCTTGATATCAGCTGTGATGTTCGTGGGTCTTCGATTATGAGAATTACCTTAGACTCAAGTAGTCCTCTGAGAGGCAGTAGCTGTTCGTAGTCACTAACGAGGCGTTTATTCCGCCCAGAGAGGGGCTATTGTTCCCCACAAATAAGCAAGTGCAAGTTAACAGCTGTTGGAATGACTGACTAATCGTACTTCAGCCTCGGAGTTCTTATTCTCACTTTCCATGTCGCAGTAAATGTGGGAAGAAACGATGGATACAGGGAGATCCACAAGACATGGGCTTATTGTACACAAAAGCCACTGATGGTCAGCGACGTCATGGCAGCTGGCACGGACCAGACCCACTGTCTTGATCGCGGAGGTCCCCAGTACCCTTTCGATCTTCCACGCTTAATACAGCGTGGCGCATACATTACTACCGACGGTCCACTTATGGTAGTTGATCCCTTCGTATCAGGAAGAGAGCCATCCAGTATTAACCTGGCTGTGTTGCTTAACCATTCTCACAACACCTGCGTCGCAAGCAAGTATCAGTGGGGGTGGTTGCGACTGCTCACTGCTAAGAAGATCTAAGAAGCTATCTCGGGCCTTCACCTCTCATATACACTCTTCCGTTATGGTATGTTGGTAATGCCGTTCGCGATCCTATACCATACATGTATTTACAATCGTGTAATTTATATCTTCGTAATACCACTTGTGTCCTAATCCCTGGGACAACTTCGATCTATATGGCTGCTCGTGTTGGAAGAGGGTGGCAAAATATTCTATTTTTCGGGGCCTGGATCGGAGTACCAAAGGTACAATTCAGAAACCCCGCTTCTCTGCTTTTGTATGGCTGCAGCTCTGATGCTCAAAGAGCCCATTGGATACGACGGGGACTTGCCAAATGTCATGTCCATAATAATCTATTTTCTGGTCCTGATGTAGCTGGAAGCCCTTCCCGCCACTCTCGACATACTGGCCCTCGTATGCGGCAACAGTCCATTTCGTGTGGCCTCCGGAGCAGTTTAAAAGGCCTGGAAAACTCTTCCTGAATTTCGCCTATTATGTATCCTTTCAAATATATATTTTTAGGATTATATTATTTAACCCTATTTAAGATGAACTTTTACCTTGCAGACGGCAATTCCCCTACGAGTCAGACCGACCAATGGTGGATGGGTTTCCCAGTGCTTCCCGGTGGTAGCTGGTCGACGCCTTATGACTGCAGCCGGTCAACGTCCCACGCTCAGCTGCAGTCTATGGACCTCTCACCCGGCGAGACTTGCAGCTTTGATATGATGGAGGGGCTCGTGTGTGATACCTCCACTTCTCCCAAAGTGAGAATAGATTAACTACCCATTGAAACTACCTAGTATGTACGGTGCTAACGTACCTACAAGGTTCTCGGTATGACTTGCCACGAGGCGCCGGCGCCATTGAGTAGCAGCCAAGGAACGATGTACCTAACGCACAAGCAGATGCTGTTTGATGAATCAGCAAGACCTCCAGAGTCAATGCGTACGTCGATTACTCCTGACTTTAGTTCAGACTCTTCACCCGCGCATCCAGCCGTACGGCAATACAGCTCTGTGCAGCGTCTCTGCCCATCTACATCCTCGGACAAGAGTGAGGATGCTCCGAGCATCTGTATCCAGCGGAAGGAGGCACACAATCAGGTTGAGAGACGTTACAGAGCGAATCTGAATGCCGGATTCAAACAACTTGAGGATATCACCAAACAAGAGGCTGGGACGATAGGTACCGATGTCAAGTCGGCGAAGGGGTTGAGGCCGGGTAGAAAAGCATTGATTCTGCAGAATGCCTATGATCGTATTATCAGTCTTCAGTTTGAGCTCCAAGCACTGCAAAACAAGATTGAAACATTGTGAGGTTGTATCGGTGTGAAGATTGTATCGATGAGACTTTTCATTATACCCTACTAAGTGAACAATTCATCCTGGGAATTGGTGGCTTGTTGTTATATTCACTTCTTACTGCATCTGCCATATATTAGTGGACAATGTGCCTTTACAAGTGTTCTGTATAGAGATATGTAATTGTCGCTGCTTGAAGAATAGAATCCCAGATGAAACATAACGAATGCCATGTCATTTAGTTGTCAACCTGTTTAGTGCTAACAACATGGTCGCTTTGAAACTGCAGCTTTCGTAAGCAGGGATAGGAAGAGGGGGATGTGTTCCAATTCAATGAGTGTAACTTACGTGCTAACGTATTTCACCGAGTCGGCCACACCCCCGAGTCGGCCACCTGTGTATCCCATAATAAATGGCACATTTTATAACCACAATATCTTAATAATAAGATAGAGGAGTAATACGAAAATGGGTATGTATATATATAAAGGTTACATAAAGACATTATTTATATTTACAAAATTTTAAATCCCGTTTTTAAGAATTTTAATGCTGCAATATATAGATTACCAAAAATACATTGTAATTTATATTACCAGTTAAACTATTGAATCCAGTATCTCCTCTGTTTAATATATATATCTATAAGGGCATATTGGTTCAAATACTATATTTGAGATAGCTACCATCTCTAAGTATTGAGATGTGATTATAAAATGTGCCATTTATTATGGGATACCCAGGTGGCCGACTCGGGGGTGAAATACGTTATGATGTCACTGGGCAGAACAGCTGGATTACTTGCAGCTTTTGCCCGCCACCGTAGCCTACACTATGGGTAAGTCCCGTAAGTTTCATTTAAGCTTTATCACCAAGGAGAACCGTTAAGGAAACAGTATGTCAGAAGACTTTGCCGGCGCTCTAAATGTAGGGGTCGCAAACTATGATCAATACCATGTTTAGTTCGTGTTTTGTGACAACGTTCGCGTATCCTTCCCGGCGAACAGCGTATTCCCTGATGGCCTTACACCGCCGTGGAAGAGGGCCCTAGACTGCTCGCGAATTTCGTTCCTAACGCCAGATCAGTTGGCACGGCAGCCTACAAATATTGGCCATCTCTACCATGGGATCCAGAGAAATGAAAATGTAATTGATATAACCAGCTCCATCTTCAGCTAAGAACTTTAGCAAATAGATTAACCCCGTAGAGCCGGTAGTTACACGAAGTAGAAGCCACTAGTGACTTTCCTGCTTGTCAAGTATACCAGCTTTGCTACTAAATGAGGTTTATAGACCGTCTCAATGCCCAAAGGGTTGGGCTCCCAAACTTATAAAACAAGCCTCGTCGCTCAATACAGTGCTGAGGCATCACCAAGTTCTGTGAAGGTAAGCAGAAGCAGCACCTATCAGCGCACTCCTGGACTTCGCATTGGTATATCTCAAAGAAATTCTTGAAGAAGAATTCTTGATTATTGATGAAGCTATTTGAGAAGAGCTATGTACAGTCTAGACTGCTAGTGGCGCAAGAGTGAGGTGCGCGAGATCCAACAGGATTCGTAGTCGCGGCCATGAGGGCTCAAAATAGAATGACAAGGAATAAAGCCAGCACAGAGCCTTCTCAAGGCTCTAATTTCTGCCTGCTTGTAATGGTATAGTGTAAATAGGCAAATATGGATAGCTATAGTTGTAGTGGTGTGTATATCAAGGGGAGAAGCCAGGGTAAATGCAACGGACCAGAATATCTGTACATTTAGAACTGGGTTCGGGATCTAAACATCAACATGCAATATAGTGCATCTGATATGAATTTTTGTAGTCCTTACTTTCACGCCGTCCTCTGGTCAAATTAAGGTTAGACTTCTAGCATGCCAGTGAGGTCAATATAGACATTTAAAACGAGTGATCAAAGACAAAGACATATAGGACCTGTTACCGCGCGAATAATAATCGCAAAGTTACTACTGCCTCTTGAAGTGAGGGCGCACATTTTATATTCCTTCTGAGTTCCTTGACAACTTCATCAGTTTCAGAATACAAAATGCGGACTAACCGTAGAAGGATTTTGTCGGTTTCCAATGCATCTCTTTGCGCCTTTAGCAAGGCTTCCTTGCGGCGCTTGTCCTTCGAGAAGTCAAATATACACTCAAACCCGGCGGCAGTACACCCCTGACAAGGCGCCGTACCAGTGCACTATTAGTGGTTAGAAATCTGAAGAGGAAAGTAAGAAAAGGCCCATATAATCAATCACCTTTATACGTTTTCTTTGGCAGGCTGTGCAAGCTGTACTTTGGCGCTTTCGCTTCAAGTCGGTACCTGACATAGAGTCCGGATGTGGATCTTCTTGTAATAAGCTTTTAGGTAGTAAGGGTCTTGCTGAGTTTCCAGTATTCATGGACATGCCTAAGAGTTACTAGAAAATAAACGCTTGGGAGTGGTTCGAAAATAACATCCACTTCCTTCTGGCTAGCCAGGTTGTTATATAGTGTTGTTTCCACCCCCGTCTCCGTGGGAAATTTTCCTTCTTCTTGCTTCTTTCTGTTTCCTTGCGTAGCTTACCTTATTGTGCCCACATTGTATAGGCCATAGAATTAAATACATGTTTGGCATAACGAAAGGAGATTCGTGACATAAAGAATGGTGACCAAGTAGTGCGAGAGAAGGTGTAGACAGCATATAAGTTAATGGATGGGAACGAGCAACAAGTGCCCCGAGGCAGACTCTCACGCATTTTCTAAGAATGATTAGAAATGCCTTTAGGTTTGGGGCTGTCCCTCCACTCCAAAACCTCTTGTTGCCCTAAGCGTTAAGACCAGCCGCTCTAGGAGCAACCCATTCTTATTTTCCAAAAGGCAAACAACGGCTAGGCCTTAGAAACCGTGGAATGATCTTGCTAATATACCCATAGGGTCAAACGTGATAACATAAGGGCCCCATCGACCAAAGCTCATGATGTACAAAAATATTAGGAGGAATAGAGCCTAACCCCTTATTTTTGCTTACTAATGCATAATGCACTTCAACAGCCTAGTATAGGCCATGGTTCCTGATCTCTAGACCATACTGGTGGTTCCGATTGGCCTTCTAAAGCATGATTGTGTTTGTAATGGCCAAGTCTAGCTCAATAATTCGATAAACTATGGTAAAGTTACACGGTAAGGGTTACATCTAGTGTCAGCACAGAGAACATGCCTTGGGTAGGTTCGAGGGAGGCGAATATCAGAACTGCCCTTCCCTGTATATAGCAGGTGATAGAAATGGAATGCTCTAGACGCCATCTGCTATAGGTAGGTCTTAGTAACAAGGTTTATTTATAACCCACGTTCCAACCATGGACATATTTTATGATGTCATCAGAAATGCTGGTCTCTAAAGATAAATTGAATCCTCCTCCAAGGCAAACTGTTACCGAAACGCATGCAACCGATTAGGGCTCACAAGAAATATACTTGGTACGTAAGTTGCAATACATATATCATAGATGGTACCGGAAAAGCAGATACCGTCAGGGCCTAGGTCGAATCCTGCCTGAGGCACCAAAACTACTTTATTCACTGGTGATCCGATCCTACAACACAGATTTCTCAGAGCCCCTGTATGATGGTTTTTCTTCTTTCGCTCTCTACGTTTGATGCCTTGTTAGATCGCCACATTAGATATAAATGATACATTCTTCCAATGTGTATAGGATCGTCATAGATACAGCATAAGGCTGAGCTGAAATCTGATCGACAACCAAACGCATTTTGACCCCTCTTACAGTGATAATTTTGTTAAAACACTTCCTTGAATGGGCATATGATGTAGTCTATCTACGAGTGGTCTTCTGCCCGAGCGGCAAGCTACTGTATTGCATATGGAATACCTCTTTTCGAGACTAATATCTCAACAAATAACAGATCAGGAGGACAAAAGCTATAATATAGACTAATATAATGCTAAAAATAAGGTAGGATATCAACACAGGTCTTGTATATTCGACATCTCTAGTATACGCTTTGGCTGGATTCCAGAATGCAAAAATTCTACATAGAACAGCTCCACTTTAGACACCGTGGCTATAACCGGGATAGTAATAGCTGTTCATAAGTTCTGAGTACATGTCGCGGATGACCATAGTTTAGCTTGACTATTGTTGAGACGATATGCAGTGATACCATTGCAAAGAGAGAGTGTACACCTCTGCAAAATGACAGCAATACGTTCGAGTCAGCCTGGCTCATTGCCGCGGATTCGCTAATTCACTGCTCAATCAAACACACGATCTGCGCCTGGGACAGACCGACAGTATTGAACATTATCTTGTAATGATATTTTCTCTGTAGTGGAGCGGGAGGGAGACTTGACTCCCTCCGGTCGTTCATAGGTTTTGTTCTCTTCCCTAGTCGTTCCTCCCAACGATCGGAGGGTGTAGGGGTGTGAGAGATTTCATAATCCGACCCCTCGCGTTAAAACTTTGAACTTTTGTTGATAGTCAGTACTATCTACGGGGAGAGATACAGCTATTTATAGCCATACTACCTGTTCTTTGTACTTACTAGCGCAGCTGAGTCATGAAACATCAATATAAGTCATAGGCTCCCCCCGAGAGCGGCATGCTTGTGGATATTTTCCATCAACTCTGTCTGGTTGAGCGGTTTGGGGAGATAGTCGTCCATTCCTGTTGCAATACACTTTTCCCGGTCGCCGAACATTGCATGAGCCGTGAGAGCGATGATAGGAGTGCGGCGTAGACTGTGGGCTCTCTCGTACTCGCGAATTTGGACCGTCGACTCCAATCCGTCCATGACAGGCATTTGAACATCCATTAAAATTACATCGTACTGTTGGTGCCGAAATTCATCCAGGGCCTCTTGTCCATTTCCAGCTACAGTCACATTATGATGGTGCTTTTCTATCATCTTGAGGGCTACCTGCTGGTTTACCTCGTTGTCTTCAGCGAGCAGGATGAACAAAGGGTGAGGATTTCCTGAGTGATTGCGTAAAGGTCGGCTTTCTAGAGCAGGGAGGATTCCGTTAACTAAATCAATTGGGCGGCAGGGAGTTGTCACATAGGATATTACGCCTAAGTCTAGTGCGGACTCCATATCGACTGACACCACAGGACAGACTAGAACAACAGGGAGAGACTTGAATGTATTCAAGCCCCTCAGTTGAGATACGGATTCTATAGTCTGCACCATCAAGACGTCATATTGCCGATGTGGAATTGTGATGGGCGGAACCAGAGTTCCTGGTTGGGAGGTACAGTCTTCAATATTGACAATATCAGTGTCAAGGCCAAACTCCTGTAGAATCAGCTTGATGTGCTCTGAATCGCCACTGGTGTATTTATCAGGGTCTTCGACGAACAGCACTCGACAGCTCTTATATGGTGTAAGCTCCTTGGTAATGCCCTTGATGGATCGATTCAACAATGCAAATACGCATGTGAAGTGGAAATTGCTCCCGACACCCATGGCGGACGTGACGTATATATCTCCTCCCATCAATTTAACCAACTTCTTGGAAATTGATAAGCCAAGTCCGGTGCCGCCAAATCGTCTTGTCATAGAGCTATCCGCTTGTTGAAAGGTATCGAAAATCAATTCTAATTTGCTCTTTTCTATGCCGATACCTGTATCCGAAACGCAAAACTCGAGTGAACATTTGCCTGGAGGACAAGCTGTTGAATGTGTCTCGTTGACAGTAAGCACAACCTCTCCAGTCTCAGTAAATTTGATTGCATTTCCAATTAGATTTAGAATAACCTGCCGCAGGCGAAACGCGTCCCCAACCACATAATCACACACCGAGTGGTTGGTGTGGTATATGAGGCGAAGGCTTCTTTCACTACATGCAGCCACAAGAGTCTTCAGGGCCTTAAATATAGCTTGCCCCAGGCTAAATGGAACAGCTTCGATCTCCATGTGATTCGCTTCGATTTTAGAGACATCGAGGATATCATCAATGATCACTAAGAGACTGTTTCCCAGGTTGCGGACCACATTTAGCATGTCCCGGGTGTGCGGAGCCAGATCATCTGTATCAAGGGTAAGTTGAGTCATGCCAATAATGCCGTTCATGGGCGTTCGTATCTCATGACTCATATTCGCAAGGAAATCCGATTTGCTCTTGTTTGCCAGCTCAGCAGCCTCCATAGCCGCAATATTGTGCTGAATCCTATCACGCAAGTCGGAGGTCATCTTGTTTATTTTTCGCTTCAGCTCGTCCATCTCGCCAGAGGTGCTCACTGTAATTATTTTACTAAAGTCACCATCAGTGGCGGCATTAGTGATTTGGTTAAAGGCTCGAACTTGTGAGGTCAGGTTGGCCGCCATCATATTGACATTGTCTGCCAGCACCTTCCATTCTCCTTCGACATTGGGAACCGCAGCCTGTCCACCAAGGGTACCATCGACACCAACTTCACGAGCCACTTTACAAACCTCCGATGCAATCTGATTTAATCGACTCACCATCCTATTCATCGCTTCCTTGAGATCCAAAATCTCTCCACTCACATTAGCTGTGATACTCCTGGTAAGATCCCCGCGAGCCACAGCATTGGTCACATCTGTCAATTCACGGACTTGGTTTGTCAGGTTCATTGCCATTCCATTAACATTCTGTGTCAGGCTTTTCCAAACACCATTGACGCCATTAACAGTTGCCTGGCCACCTAGCACACCATCAGTCCCCACTTCTCTTGCGACTTTGGTGACCTCTTGGACAAACTGTCGGAGCTGGTCAACCATAGAGTTGATAGTACTCCTCAAAGCGAGGATCTCTCCATTACAGTCTGCCTGGACTTTCCGAGTAAGGTCCCCATTTGCGACCGCGGTAGTTACAGTGGCTATGGCACGAACTTGCATAGTCAGGTTGTTGGCCATTGCATTGACATTGGCAGTAAGTTCATTCCACATTCCTTGAGACCCATATATACGGGCCTGTCCGCCAAGAACCCCTTTGATTCCGACATCACGGGAGACATGGCTCAGTTCAGTGACAACTGTACGGACTTGGTCTACCGTAGTATTGATGGTGTCCTGCAGTTGAAATATTTCACCCTTTGCGGGCCCTTTGATCTTCTGACACAGGTCACCGTGTGCCACTGCTGTCGTGACCGCAGTAATTTCCCGAATTTGGTTGGCCAAATTCAATGCCATGGAGTTGATATTCTCGGTAATCTCCTTCCATACGCCGTGCATTCCGGGAACTTGTGCTTGAGCACCAAGAAGGCCCTCCATTCCTACCTCCCATGCAACCCTGGACACCTCATAAGCAAAAGCTCGCAGTTGATCTATCATGACATTACTCGTGATCTTAGAAGTGATGATGTCTGTGTCCATTTCCAACCGATCAATTGAAAGCTTTGTTGAGAGATCCCCATTAGCAATCTGTTTAATATTTTTCGTGATATCCTGTAGTGCTGTCCGAAGCGCTTTGTTCATCTGACGATGCTTCTGCAGTTCTGCCACAAGATGACCATTCTTGCTCCCCGCACGATGAAGAAGTATTTCGGAGAAAACACTTGAAACCACCTCTCGTGGAAGCTTTATTTCCTGATTTTGCTCACCAAGCGCTTGTCTTATGTAGGAACAATTATCATCGCGTGCAAACACATCTCCTGCGCTACAGTTGATATAGTTGCTATCCCAACCTCCATCCAACCTAATTAACCAGTCAGTGTCGGAATATCACATTAAATTTATTTATTATCCAATCCATACCATTCAGACCCTCTTTTCATCGCAGGACACAGTCGACTGTTGAGTGGCCTGGTATAAGGCGTGGGCAATGCAGACTGGTAAGAATCACTCTCCAGTTCCGCGCAGGGTATCTGAGTTTCTAGAGCACTCAATTGCAGAGACTGAATGTGACGTATAAATCCTAGAAATTGCTTTTCGAAAGCCGTTTTCCCATCGCTTGGCTCCCCGGGAAAGTGAAAGCGTAGATCATGGGCAGTGTCTGTTGATGCATCTGAGGGTTCAGTGGATGAAGCAGTCGCGTCGAACCCTGACGGCAGAACATGTTCCAAATTGGCCGCTGCAGCCAAAAAGGCCTCCTCAACAGCAGACATTGTTAGGGAATGTCAAATCTCAGTGGCGAGAAAAGAGCTAACGGGGCATTGTTCGTGGCCAGACACTGCCCTGTGTACAGATATCCTTCAACAATAAATGTAGGATACGTGTAACTTTTTCAGCGCTTTGCTATGAGGCCCTTGTCGGGACAGAGGGATTCCGAATAATAAGGCAGCTGCACAGTCTCGTTACACAGAGCGAAAAGAGCTCTTGCAGAACGGGCGGTATATATTACAGCTCAGAATAATACTCAAACAAACCCAGCCATAAATATTTCGTCACAGGGTCAAGGTCAAAAAAAAAAAAAAAAAAAAAAAAAAAAAAAAAAAAAATATATTAAAAAAAAAAAAAAAAAAAAAAAAAAAAAAAGGCAAAACGTAGAAAGTGGTCTGTGGCAAATTCAAATTCAGGTAACTACCTAAAATATCTCTTGAAGGTGGAATCTACATGGGGAAGAATTTCTGGTAATAATATAATAGTTTGCTAGAGGTGCTGCGTACTTGATAAACGGGCGTTTTGTTCTGTGGATGTCGATCATAGTCACAAGGTATGGTTATTCGGATGTGACCTAAAAAGCGTCAGCTATGTGGTTTACCAAGGAAATGCAAAGGCGACAAAGGGGTGAGCCATAGAACAGAAGAAATCCGCTATGCGACCGGCTGTTCTAGATAGAACCCTTGCCGTCGGACCACTAACAGGTTATCATAAACTTTTAATGACCTCATTCCACCTCTGGCAAGAATTTTTTGCTGTGCCTTCTGTCAGAAGACCTTTAGCTTCGCTTTGTTGCCCCTGCTCGGTGGTTCTTCATCACACCACTCCGCCGCAGATTTGTCGACCTGGTCGCCACATTTAACTAGAAAAGGCTACAATGCGTTACAGAAATTCTCGTAATAAGCTTACATGTACTCTAGCCGATTTTCGCACTTTTCGAAGAACCGGAGATATTGTACGACTGCTGAGTTTCGTTTTCGAGGAGCATGGAGAATTGGATGCGGTAATGGAATCAGAGGAGAGAAGCTGTGGCTACAGAACATGCTGTCCTTTCATATCAAATGTCAGAACCGATAGGGAGCCTAAGGCGGCAACCATGTCACCTGACCACAACATCAGAGAATCTCTGTACGATAGATTACCAATCCCGAAAGAACAGTGGGTGATTCTGATACAAAAGCATCCACGGATGCTTTGCCTGTTTGCAGACGACCCCAAAGGAGCGCACAACATTCCATACACCTTAGTGAAGACCAGGAACGCGATACGCTAGGTGGCGGAGCGAAACGAGGCCAGAAAACAGACGCGTCGCTTACCCGCAACTGGACCTCGCCCTACACCTGGAGAGAAGCAAGGTTACAAAATATAAATTATAAAATATAGTAATCAGTTAATAAATAGTATCAACCAAAGTGACCACTATTTCAGAATTAGGAAATGCCAGATTAGTCAGCCATCGCCATGACCATCTTTGACCTCACTTTTCCTGTTTTGACTATTGATACACCTGTCAAGTTGAGCAGTATGTAGTAGTTGAGATAGAGGCAGAGATTCAGGAATTCAGACCCTCATGCATTAATATCTTCGGCCATAGAATTACTCGTGTATTCCGAATACAATAGATGTTGACAAATAGTCAAGAAATGGTAACTAAATAGTTTATAAATACCTAAAACTTGTAGCTTAAGGTAGTGGGTATAGAAAATGTCATGTATTGAAAAGTTTACAAGCCTCGTAACATAAACCCTGAGCGGTAATGGGCACGCTAGGTATGTCACATGACCAGTTTCGGGGCGCCCGACTGTTTGAACGAGGGCGGCTGGCCTGTAACCTGCGGTTTTGGTCGTTCAATTTTGGTAAACCACGTAAGAAAGTACAGGACGTAGAAATTTATGACGACAAGAGAAAATCAAGCCCTGAAGAAAATCAAGGGCGCAAAAATGCAGAAGCTTTAGGGACGTGGAAATTTTTGACGTTACAGATGTTTTTCTCTCGTGCGCCCTTATTTGCTGAGACTAACTATGGGTGCATCCATTAGGCTAACTTGGCTGTTCGTGGGATGCCATATATATCAAGTCAAGTGCTCCACTGAGAATCAATGGATGTTGGTGACTAGCCGAATCAGCACTAGTTAACTACTTAGTTACCTCGGTGTATGGTTAACTCGAATATTTTTCGGATATCATGGGTAACCAGGATGGACCACGCCGAGCCGGAGCCCCAGTTTAAAGATGAAGCCTGGGCAATGATTGGTCTCATGGGGAGGCCTTACACCTACTAGTCGAATCTTTGAGAATCATCGGGCTGTCTCATAAACTTGACTTACCAGCCGAGCCTCTTCTCTCTTCGATCTGACGTCCACACAGTACAGCACATCCA
Organism: Aspergillus alliaceus; assembly: GCF_009176365.1. NCBI lineage: Eukaryota > Fungi > Ascomycota > Eurotiomycetes > Eurotiales > Aspergillaceae > Aspergillus > Aspergillus alliaceus. Next base: position 724,292 of record NW_022474685.1, on the reverse strand, counting down.
GTACCCGACGATCAGCACTCACATTCCATCCTTTTTTCCTGGGGACAATGAGCCAGCAACATCCTTTACCAACTCGAAAACAACGTAGAGCTTCTGGGAAAAGATCAACTACAGGATGCCGAACCTGCCGGTGAGTATGGGAATGTAACTAGGGTAACGATTATGCCTTGGCTAATTGTCCGTAGAGCTCGCCATGTGAAATGCGACGAAAGCCCAGGCCTGTGCAAAAACTGCACCTTAACGGGACGAAAATGTGATGGGTACGACCTGCACCGGCTGAAGGTCCAGAGCAAGATGTTGCCATGCCCGCAGAAATTTGGAACTCATTTTGGCTGGGTAACAACTGCAGAAGAGAGACACTTCTTTTCCTACTTCCAGCATCATTCTATCCCGAGTCTCGTTGGGCTCTCGGATTCACCTCTATGGCAACAATTGGTTCTCCAGATGAGCCACGCGGAACAAGCCGCATACCACGCAGTGATTATGCTGGGCGCTATCCATCAAGTGTCCGAGGAAAACGGAATGCGTCTGACCGGTGCGAATCTCTATAGTATGCGTCATAGGTTCGCGCTAGATCAATCGTCACGGTCCTTTTCCTCATTAAACAAACGAAGCATATCTCATGATCCTCAATTATATCAAGTCCTGCTTCTGTGCTGCTTGCTTTATATCATATCTGAAATCTTATGGGGACACTATGAGAGTGCAATCAGACATCTACAGAGTGGACTAAGGGTCTTGAAAGAATTCAAGGCGAACCAGTCTCTAGAAACCCCCATTGAACAATTCCTGGTGGCTGAATTTACCCGTCTGGATGCCCAAGCTTGTCACTTCGGTGGTGGTAAGCCACAGCTCCATATAGACATTGGCCTGGATGATGAACTACTCGATTCAAGTTGTGCTGTAGCATTCTCTACCATTACAGAAGTGCAGGATGTTTTAAGCCACTTGTTGAATGCTGGCATTCCTTTCCTTGCTCGGTGCTGGAAGCTATCGCCACAAGAAATTATACAGGAATATGAATCATTATCTTTTAATCAGTTGAAACTCCTCTCCCGTTATCATGCATTTATGCACCAGTTTGAAATATTCTGCAAACACTCATATATAGACCTTAATGAAAGAGAGAAACGAAAAGCGGACCTAGTCCGAATACAGTGCCTCTCTCAGACCCTCCCGCTTAAAATCTGCCTTCTTCGCAGCGCTGTCCCAGAAGCTTTCATACCGGAGTATATCACCTTGGTATCGGCAGTTGAAGCCTTGATGAACAAGCTGTCAGCCCGCCCAACTATGACACTCGACGGAGGGGTCATACCAGGACTTTTTATCGTGGCCTCCAGTTGTCCAGACTACCGTGTTCGCTTGCGCGCAATCCGGTCTCTCCTGGTTTGGCCGCATTGCGAAGGCTGGGCAAACTCGAATTTAGCCGCGTATCTTACATTGGAGTCTCTTAAAGCGGAAATGGCAAGACAGGATAAAAAAAACATGCAAAAGGTGGCCGAAGTGGTCGACGACAAAGGTGACAATTATCTGTTGGATACTCTCAGATCTGTTGAGACTATCGCGGACTGGTCCCCCGTCCGTGGCTTTAATGTGCACCTCCCCGTCAGAAAAACTATCGAAAATTCAAAGTGATTGGCTTGTTAGTATAAGAATTACACAAGCCTATCTTCAATAAAATTCCGATGCTGCTTCCAGCAAAGCCGTATTAATAGGTGGAGGGTGAGAAAGGTAAAGGGAACAGAATCAATAGACATAGGCAAGCAATTTCCAAGGTCTGTCGCCTCATATGCCCGACGTTGATGGATTCTCTCCAATTAGTGAACGGTCGCTGATTTCCATATTATCTATAGCATGTTTACATATTTATCTGTCGCTAGCCAAGATATGCCACGGTTTTCTTGTCCCGGCCCATCTCTCCAGCCTTGGGGGTCACTCTGTACTCGGTTGAGATCATATATTCTCTAAAGCAACTGTAAAGCAATATAATTATGCCGGATACGTATTGGAATTACAGTAAAACATATCCAGTTTTATATTTGTAAAATATTAAGGGAGACAAAATGTTAACAGTGCCATAGATTTATCAGTACAATAAAAATAACGGCTTTCACTATTACTGGTTCCATAATAGGACTTGCATTAGCATTTATTCATATGCTGACCCAGCCACAATCCGTGCAGCAATGCGAGAAAACCTCGCAATGTGCTGGCTGAGGCAAGATAAATCCTCTATACTTCCTCCCCAGCTTTGGTTATGTGCTTACCTGACCTGGTTCCGCTCAGATGGCGCCTGTAGCTTCCCCAGTCGGCCATTCAACCACTGTGTACCCAATTGACCTCAGAAGGGCCTGTATCTCTTGCTGTCCATTGCACTAATCCCTCGTCTCCTCACCGTACGCGCGTTCTCCAAGCATAACGCTGACAAAGTGCTGCGGATATTCAAGCATGTCTAACACACTAATATTATAACTGCGGGAGAAATCTTTAAATATAATAGTGTATTGTATGCTGTGGTGAATAATCACACTCTTACTTTGGACCATATTATCGCGTGTGACGCCTACCCGAGCGAGGTTCAGTTAGCTTCTATCCTTGCACAAGTGGTCAATCCAATTAGTCACAGATTATGACGCTGCTAATCGTCAGGTCATCGATTGCCTAGCGTACCTACTTGAGGCGGGCTTCGAGCACCAAGTATTGTCATGCAACAATGTTCTAATGGACCTGGACAGACACATCCAGATTAGTAAGTCTGCATACCGCAATACAAACATCAAGCCGCTTGGCCAGCACTAAATCATTTTACTGCGGCCCTAGAGCACTATATGAAGTGTCAATTAACTTAATTATAAACTTAATGGCAAACCCCAACTATCTGTGGTGCTCCCTCATATTTAGCCTTCTCCAGAGACAACACAACAGGATAAGAATCACTGCGGCTTCTCCTGAATGGCCTGCACCGGGGTTTCCGTTGCTCCCTCCAATACGGCGGTATCCAAGCCGTCGGAGACTCGCGCAATGCCCTCCTGAACCTTGTGGAAGACCTGGAGAAACCTCTGTAGGAGAGCTTCTTGCCTAGTGTAGCGTTGCTCCATACGCTCTTTCTCCTGCTGGGGCTCCATATTAGAGAGTCAAAGCCGTCCGTTCTCCTTTTGCAGGATCTGGTAGCTAGCATGCTTAAGGGTATAAGACTCCCACAGGTGTCAGTACTGGCCAACAAGCCGCGCAGCTTGACTGGCTAACTGCAGATCCTCCTCGTCCAGTCGCCGTATCCCCCGCACCAACGGAAACGAAGGCTCGGCGGCAGCTTGTCGGCCACCATCGGTACATGGCTCGCGTGACTGGATCAGGATACGTTCGTTAGCCAAGAGAGTATCGTTGCATACTGTACGGTTTCTCTTACCTGTACCTGTGTGTGATTTCCTGGATCACTTGCAGGTCGGTCAGATGCCTGCACAGGACCACTCTGTCTAGCGGGGGACGATTCTCGCCGTGTTTAAGTGCCGGTCGTTCTTGGTGGGGAGTTCAGCTGTCCATTGTACCTGAGGAGCTGTGTTCGGAATATGTACGGTACCGGTCTAGGATGGATTGTGTGCAATAGGTAAGACCGTCAATGTCGCACCTAAAAACTCATTGTAGAGTAAACCAATTGACTTTATAGTTAGAGCGGCTTGGTTGCTTAACCCGGCTGGGGATCAAACATCCAATGTATTTTGGCAAACAGCAGGACCACAGCATCGTTTGGTATTGATTGATTGTACGGGTTCTCCTTCCTAATCTGGGGGTATTCTTCACACTTCTATTTAGAAATTATTGAAGATTATCGACCTGCTATATAGGAACCTGGTATCGAGTTTATGCAAGGTAATGCTCCTATTTATACAGCCAATATTATTAAGAATTGGTTTAATGAGAATAGTATTTCTCTTGTTAACTGGCCACTATACTTACCTAACTTGAACTCTATTGAGCATGGCTAGGCTAAGCTAAAAGAGTGTATCTATATTCTTTATCCAGACCTAGAGTAATTTAATGGAACCAAAACACAATTGAAAGAGCAATTTTATAAGGTAATTAAGGATATATGGGAGAGCTTAGGAGAGAATTATTTTGATTCCTTAATAAGATCTTGTAGCGGGCTGAAGCCCGTTAGTATACTCAGGCCGTTGGCCCTCGTTTCCGTATTTCTCACATGGTGTATTGCTGCCCCTCCTTCCTGTCATACCTCATTACCTCACCGTTTGTTGATTCTTCTCCTCTTTTCTTTCTTCCTCGGTGTTTTCTTCTTGTTTAATAGCTATGATGTTTATCGAACGTTGCGGGTCCTATCCCTTACAGATCTATGGAGAGCGGTGTGAATGCAATTTTAGAGACAAAGGAATGGTATACACGCTATTAATATAAATTAAAATATATACTATTCATTATATACAATATAACTATCATATATTTGAGTATCTTATAAAAATAATAATGTCTGGTTATTTTATGAGAGATTATGATGTTCCGATTACTATATATATTTTGGCGGTTGCGGGAAATTACGTAGACTTTTGTGCAAGAACTATAGATTAAAATTACCAGCAAGAAAAGTAGATTATAAGAAATAGGATTCTAGCAGACTAATAAGTGCTTGTATAGCTTTATTAGACTGGATTATAATTATACTAGATAGGGTATTATAGAGATTAAGTATTAGAGCTAATTGCCCTGAGTGTGCAGAGATTTAGAGTAGAAGAAGATCTGATAAGATCTCTTAATCTATCAGATCTAGCTGGAGTTAAAAAGTCTGGATATCTTTCTTCTTCCAGATATAAGTAAGAACTTATGGTCATCCACTTATTATCTAGCTATCTACTAGACTGAAGTCTTTATAAACAGGATTTTTTTTTTATAATTTTTCGGGCAAGATTATTAGATATAAACTGGCAGGTCAAACGTATTGCAACACCCGAAATTCCGCACCCGACCCCCTAATTTCAAACCTCAGTATCTCAACGAATCCTGCATACTTTGAGCTCAAACCTAGTTTTATATAATCCCCATTTCAGTATTTAGTATACAGCCCGAACCCTGCGTGGCCAGGATAGAACTAAACGATTTATAACCTCCTGATCAAGGTCATTCTACAGTCTGAATACTTTGCTTAAATCTCTCCATATCGAGCTCCGATATTCCCTCTAGAAAAAGCTTTGGATAGAGCTTTTTTAGCTTCTGCTTAAGTATATTCTAGAGGTTTTCAATAGGGTTAAGATCAGGTAAATAGGCTGACCATTGGATGGCATTTCGCAATACAACTTTCTTCAACAGGTGTGAGATCCTTAAGCACCGACGGGTAATTCTAACGGAGCTATATTAACAGATAGTAATTATGATGATGACTATACCTGCTAAGGAGCCATTACGGTCCTTAGTACAGTTCAGTTGCGGATGAGACCCACGATAGTAAATGTCTATTTAATGAGAGTCGGATCGAGGCGAAATAAAATTTCCAGAAAGGAATAATCAGAGAACAAATAATTGAGTGCTGAATACGGAGCATAGCGACGGTATTTATACACCAAGCTTCTTAGTTTCGAAGCAGGTCGCTTATACCAAGACTGGGAGGCAAAGAAATACAGGAGGTGAGGTAGTAATATACCGGTCAACCAACCTTGAGCCTAAAGGACTCCAGACCAGTCTTCCTCCTTAATATACTCCTCGATAGTATAGACTGGGACGGGCACACCTAGCTATATTGAATGTAAGAAAGGGTTCTTGATATAGATGTAGCGAAAAGACCTACATCTTTGGGGTAGACAACGCTTGGATCACGACCATCATAGCCGAAGTCTCCGATGTAACCGAACATATCGGCCAGTTCCTCGCCTATGCCACCAGGGACCGCATTTTCAAGGACAGTGCGCTCTAGACGTTGGAAGCGACACGTCACGCCATGAATCTTACCCCACAAGGTAGCGAAATCATCCCAGCTCAACATGCTAGCATAGCCAAGGAGGTTTTTGCCCGGCTCAACCTGCAATAGAGCGTTGACGAAGTTTCCTAGAGCGATATCAGCCAGTGGAACAAAAAAATGCATATAGAGGGACTAACCGGTGTCGTGGCGCGGCTCGACCATAGGAACCGGGGCGTCGCCATCTGCGGGAATGCTTAGCACGAAGGTACCATCGGATTGCTTATATGATGTCAGCTTTTGCCCCTATCTAGGCAGAAGGTACTGTGTCCGCAATATCTCTAGAGATCTAAACTCACCTTGATTGGCCCTCCCATTGGCATGATTTTCCAGTTAGTCATATAGAGCGCTAGTTGCAGGAATGATGTCTTCTTTGCCAGTGCCGGATAGGAGGCCTTCAGGTAATCGACGGCTTCCCACTTCCCGTCAAAGTGAAAATTGTGGGTGTACTTTCCCTTGCTCCATTTCTTCGTGGACGAGAGCGTCGACAGCACAAATCGATCCAAGGTGTCCACGGTTGCATTTGCGGCGTCTACAATATTCCGACCTTGCTGCACCTCAACCTCGTAAGCCTCCACGTTGGCTGGGCGGCCTGTGGCCTGAGCGCGCTCCTGGACTTTGGGGTCGGCCAGGATGCCCCAGAAGTCAGTAACGCCATAAATAACTGTTGACCCCGCAAAGGCCGTCTTTAGGGAGGCGGCATCATTTAAGTCGGCTATAACGAGTTCGACACCCTTGTCTCTCCAAGCTCGGCTTGCGGGCTTGCTCGGGTCGCGCGTAAGGCCACGAACATGCCAGTCTGCCTTGCCAACAAACAATTCGGCAACGGAGGCACCCTTGTATCCGGTTAACAAATATGCTTCTGAGGCCACCTAAGACCTAAGAGTAAGGTTAGGTTTGACTTACCTGGTTGCCCGTAACTCCTACAATAGTAATAATCTTCTTCGCCATATTGATAGCACGTTGAATAGCCTGCTGTTTCAAAGTTTGATAGTTACAGTATAATCACTGGCTTGGATCTGTCTGAATCCATGTTGAGAAGGAACAAGACATTAAATAGGCACGCCATCTTCAAATGGTGATTAATCAATTTGCCCTCCCATGGTCACATCGACGGACTAGTTAGCCTCTCTATAAGTTTGTCAGTCTGCTCTCCAAGTTAAGTAAATTAGTAAGACTGAGTAATCAATTATACTAAGTGTAGGAGAATACATAACAGAATACGGAATAAGAAGTTTATCCGTCGGAAAGTTAAGTAATCGAGACCATTCGGGGAAGCAATCAAAGTGCGCTCTCTGAACCTGACGACACTACTTAAATATTATAAAGAGCAACTCATATTAATCTCTACGGACCCGCCACAGCTTCTGGTGTAACCCTGCCGAGGGCAATCGCTAACTGATGTGCAAACTTTATCAGCGGGTTTGGGGAGGGTCCGGTTACCGAGTACAACACTATTCGTGTGGCTTCTCGGCTGCTCGATCCTCCCGGGTCGGAGGGTTGAGTAATCATATATTCTTTAGCTCGTGAGCCAACGCGTAATACGCATATTATGAGCTCTCTGGGAATCTCTGGGGAATATCTTCAGGAGTTATTTTGCCCTGCCCACCAAGAAAGATATCCTCCTAGACAAGCCCGTGCCTTGTCCACTTTCCGCCATATTCCTTAGGCCTCCAGTCGAAAGGCCCCCTTCCTATCCTAAGTTGGTACTCTTATGGGACAAACAGAGATGGATCTTCCTATCTAAGCGTGCCGTACGAACAAGAAGGAATAGCTGAGGAACGAAAGAACTGCGGAGAGTCTGGCGGGGAAAGGAACAGGAACCACGTGGCGTATGTTATGGGCTCAACCCATAACACTTATTGGCCAGCCCCAGGTCGTACAGGCCAATCGCCCTTCTCTCAGTCCTGGGCAAAGGTCTTGAACGCCTAATAGTACGGAACATGGCAGGGGTTGCCATTCATTACAAAGTACTAGCTAATCAACAGTTTGGGGCCCTGCCTCTCCGCTCTGCCATTGATCTTACTACCTGTTTATTACACGACGTGGAGCAAGCACTGAATCAGGGTTTAACAGCTTTGCTACTTATCCTTGAAGTAAAAGGAGACTTTGACAGAGTCCTTCCCAGAAGACTTATCTATAGACTACGCATGCAGGGATGGCCAGATAATCTTACTCGCTGGGTTGCCTCCTTTATTACAGGGCACTCAGTACAAATCCAACTTGATGGCAAACTCAGACCTATAACAGAGATACTTTTTGGTCTGCTACAAGGCTTACCAGTATCACTAATCCTATTTATGCTCTAGCTATCCCCCCTTTTCTAATTAGGCTGTCCAAAAGCTAGATTTGGCTATACAGATAATACAGTGATCTTGGCTATCTCTCTGTCTCTAGAGACTAACTGCCAGAGTCCATCAGAATCCCTATAAGGAATCCTAAACTGGGGCTCTATAGAGAGAATTACTTTCACGCTAGATAAATATAAGTTAATATACTAATATAAAGATCTTTACAGACAGCTCTAAACTAGTAAACAGGATAGTAGATATTGGCTTTACTCTATACTAATTTAGAAAGTAATTTCTATAATCTTTCTTTCTTAGCCTAAATAGAAAGATTTTCAATACTGAAGCTAAAGCAGTATTAGCTGGGATTAAAGTAGCTTTTAAGTTTTATATAGTATACTTTACTACTAATCTCTAGATTTATTTAGATAATCTAGAGATAGCCACACGGCCTGTTATTTTTTACAGGTTTATTATAAGAGATTTTTAAATCCTTCCGGGCTATATCTTAACTTAGCTTGAATAAGAGAGATTTCTATACACCGATAGTAGCTCTATACAGGTTCTTTAGGTCCCTGGACATATAGATATTCCTTAAAATAAAGTAGCTAATCTAGTGACTAAAAAGAAAGCTGCTATAGACCCTTCTTTGAGTAAATAGTCATATACCTTACTAAGACATTGCGCTAAAGCTGATACTGTGTCTGCTCTTTAAAGACACTGGCAATCTGCAGCTCTATAATCTTACCAGGATCTATAGATTACCTCCTCCTCCCAGTGCCCTGACGAGCTACGAATACCACGCCCTGTACTCACACAGATCCTGGCAGCCCGTACAGGATATAGTGACTTTACAACTTATTATGAGTATTTTAATCATGAAGATGCATGTCTTCTCTGCCGCTATGGTGCAAGAAAATCCCCTATACATTTCTTCTTCTGCCATATTGCAAAGAGATGCCAGCCGTGATCTCCAGGTTCCCCCTCTGAATTCCTACTTACTAGGCACTTCAAAAGGCGTAGTTAAGCTAGCCGGCTCACTATCTGAGACCTGTTTCTTTGAGGATATTTGCCCACAACACCTCCTGTCTCAGCAAGACTGAGATACTATATCTCCTTTCTTTTCTTCGTTTTCTTTGTTTTTCTTTCTCTTCAAAAAAAAAAAAATACTACACAGCGGAGGCAGAATGGGTCATGGAGTGTAGGCGGACCCGTGCAGCTGGCATTACCCCTCTACCTGCCATCGCAGGCTCTCTTGTTCTTCCATTTCTTGACTACGGCAGCTATGTAAACGCGCCAAAGTCCCCTACATATACATAGAACCAGAACTAGCAGCTAGTTAGAGACACCCAGGGCTTACCCCCTGGCGGCCTTTGCCCCAATAGGGGATGGTGGGCACATGCCTCGGCGGTGAACCACGGCCGTTAAATATAACCTAACCTAACCTAACCATAACACTTATTATTAGGACCCGCAGACTAAAGATTTCTCAACTTACATCGCACCGCAGCGGTGCGGGTTGAGTAAATCACGCTCGGAAACACGCGCCAACAACCATAAACTGACAGAAATCAAAGAAGAATTGTTTTAGAAACGACTATTAGATGTAGATAAACGAGGATGTCTAATTCGACCTGAATTTCAACGTGGAATGGCTGAGATATTACTTCGTGCGTGTCTTCGAGATTCAACAGCAATGATTGGAATCAACTGGCCCTATAATTTATTAAACACCATCCCCAGATACGTACGCGACACAAAACGAATGACATATCAACACGCAAAGCAGGAAGATCCAAGAGTTATAAACCCTTAGTTTCAGACTGTACAAATAGCTATTCAAGAACACGGCGTACATGATGATGATACATATCTGGAACTTCGACGAAACTGGCTTTGCAATATGACTCTGCTCTACCTCTAAAGTGATTACTGCAATTGAGCGAAGGGAGTGACTGCGAAGAGTTATTTAGGGCAATCGTGAATGGGTTACAACCATCGCAACAATCGGGTCAAGAGGCATACATCTGCCACCAGTCATTATATTGAAAGCAAGCTATCAACAAGCTACTTAGTTCCAAGAACCTAAGCTTCCTGGCGACTGGTGGCTTGCAACTAGTCAGAATGGCTGGACAACTGATGAGATAGGCCTTCTCTGGCTGGAAAATGTTTTCGAACCGTTTTCTAAACGCTATATGACTGGTGCTAAACGGTTGCTTATTCTTGCCGGCCACAGCAGCCATTTGACTGCTGAATTCGATGATTTTTGCAAGCAGAATGCAATAATCTGTCTTTGTATGCCTGCCCATGCCTCGCAGCTTTTTCGACCGCTTGATGTGGGTGTTTTTAACCCGCTTAAAAGGGCCTACGGAAAGATTCTTGAAGAGCGTATAAAAGTCGGCAACAACCACATCGATAAAGACGACTTTTTATCGCTATATACAGACGCATGTAAGAAAGTCTTTGCTTTAGATAATATCTGCAGCGGCTTTGCAGGAACAGGGCTTAAGCCGTTTTAATCCAGAGTGTATTCTCTCGAAGCTTACTGTACTTTCCGACTACCGTACGCCTACACCCGCACTATTACTAGTTGGAAGCGTGATGTCCTCTGTTTTTCAGACTCCGCATAATACTCGCCAGTTAGATCGAAACGTCCGAAGCCTGCAGAACAGCCTTAATAAAAGCGGCAGTTTTCTAGCAGTCCTATTGCTTATATTCAACAACTGGAGAGGCCGCGCAAATGGCAATGCAAACCAAGCTTCCTTTAGAGCAAGAAGTCAAGGCTTTACAAGCTTAAAATGAGCGTGCTGGACCAGGTAATTACGCCCTTCTTTGCGTACAGGAAGTTTATAATCGCGTTTAGCAGCTTGATACGCGGCTTAATAAGTAACCTGCGGAACTACTCCGGTGCCTTATTGACGAGCTCCGCAATGCCGTAGTGGCTGTGGAACAGTTGGACATACAATTCGAAATAGCCCTAGTAAATAGCTATATTTTCATATATTTAGTTAGTCAAATTTAATGGTGTTGGTGATTGAAAAACCTCGGGAAGCGGATGTTTTGATGGAGAGGCCGCGGCTCGGTGGTAGGCCCGGCTCGGTAGTTGAATACATTACAGTCCACGAGTTTTGAACAGGGTACATGCCCCACATGTTTTGCTACTGGGAGAACTTCAGAACATCAATTTCCGTCCAGAGAATTAAGCTCTTTGCTTCGTGTCATACAGCCAGCGATGATAGAGGTCAGTAATAGGCAACACCATAGAATAAATAATAGGGCGAATAGGATGTTAAGGCTCAGTAATGGGCGTGTTCCTACGTACAGGGGCAGTGGATTAATAGTATAGAGAGGCGGTAAAGAGATAGCGGTATGGATATGGGAATGGAAGTACTGTATTCCAATACGAACGGCCACTGTAACAGGTATTCGGCCCAATATTGCCAAATTTATGATGCTTATATCAAGTATTTTGGACCATTCTTACTAGTTAAACCGTATCACTCTCCTCTGCTCCACTTATTACGATGCAAATTGCCCTTTCTGTTAGAGGGCCGAACACTGGCTGGACAGAAGGGAGGTTTAAATAGATCCCAGACATGTGTATGAATGTTTTCTGACACAAGATTCAATTTCTTTGCAATTGCGTCCATTTCTTTTCCCTATTTTGCGCTCGCTCTAATTCATCACCAACGTTGATCTATACTGCTCATAGGTCACAGCAATCCTAAAGATTCTCTTTTAGCCCCCTAAATACCCTTTCTCCAGAAAAAGGAAAAAAGAAAGGCGATGCCAAATACCTGCCAAAACGCTACTCCCGGCGAAACAAACTCTCCCACACAGGAAGCTATGACTCCAGAGCAGATCGATGCTGATCTACTGGCGACTCACGAACGAATCGCCAAGCGTGAAGCGCTTCGTGTCGCCCGCGAAAACCTTACCCGTTTTGAAGACGAGGTTCTTAACCCGTCTGGAGCGACTTCAGTAGTGAATCAACATCATCTCGACAACTATGAGCCGCAAGAGCGCGTAAAGGAGATCAAGATCGATAATATTTCTATCTTTACGTTGAGCTTCGATCTCCAGAGGCGCCAGGACTGGCTCGTTGACGTACGTTGCGCTTTCCGGAGGGACCCTCAGAGGTATCAGACCGACGAAAAGAAAATCCTGGCGGCTCTAAATTTCCTCGATCGTTCTTGTCGGTATGAATGGTACCGACACGTCGTAGGAAAACCTCTAGAAGAACGCCAGCACATTGAGGGGTCATGGCAATACTTTGAGGACTGGACACTCACCCTTACCCGGAACGCAACTAGTCTTCAAGCCGATGTGACGGAGCGCAAGGCCAGTGGCTTGGATTAGTGACCAATATCGATCGCACGATGCAAATGGGGACGGAAGGCGGTGGTTGGAATATCTATTCAATAAGGGCGTTTTAGGCAAATGTCTTATCGCATTTTATTATTGGAGTCTTTCTGAGTATCAGCTCACCGACATGAATATTCGAGTATATTCAATGGGTCTTAAGGCCACGCCGGGACCCCGACAAAATCATATCAACAGCAACGAGCTGTGAAGAAATTAAGGAGATCGAATCACTTTCCCCAAACTGTCGAGGAAACAGAGACCTGCAATTAACTTATAGAGAAGGCTGTTCGCAGGGATATTATAAATCCACGCTCTAGTCATTAGGTGAAGGAGATAACTGTTCTCATATAGGTCGCATGTAAGCTTCGTTTAGGTAGAAGCCGCCGAATAGCTTTTAGACCTCAGGGGCAAACCCTTGCAGGCGTGGTGGCTCTGGAGCAGCCCCAGGCCGAGACCTGGAAATACCACACCACGTCCTCACCAGGAACGTGGAGCTGCTGTGTCCAGTCATGGTCCAAATCGAACAGGTGCGTAGTGCGTATCAGTATATTTCTGCAGTGCCCCAATGTCTGCGGCCAACTGATTCAGATCCTGCTCAGTCCACTTATGTAATCGCACTATCAGCATCTACTGTGCAACTGATATGCTTTACAGACCTCAAGCAGCCATGTGAGATAAGAAGTGTGTGTTTTGAACGGAACAAGTCGCCTGTCACTACAGTATTCTACGTGAACGCATTCGAGTATCGTGGCAAAGGGTGCAGTCATGATCGGCGCTTTTTTTTTTGTAGGGAGACCACATACATATGTAATAAGGCGATTCATATAGGGAAAGCGAAGATCGGGCAAGAGAGGTCTGGTTGCGCGAAAGAAGAAGAGCTACCTGCAAAAGCCAGGAAAATGTCTCCCAGATGCGGTTATACAAATCAAGAAACCCAAAGTCCATGGAGGCTTTGACTACGCTGGTACAGCCACTGTTGTCCGAAACTAATTCAAAACTGAGAACGATGCTCCTCCAGCCTCGGTCATGTCTGTGGCTTACGGTCGTATCAGAAGATACAGACTCCATATATCTTAATTTTCAAGTAACATGCCGTCAGAGTTCAATCAAGCAAAACCCAGATGCATACACCAAGGCCGTAACGTACATTGTGACGAGACACGGCGTCAAGGCCGAGCATACGACTGAAAAGAAAAGACCGGTCTCTTTTGCTAGACTAACAGGTTCATCCACATCCGCGGCGAAAAGAAGAGTAAAGGAAAATTGGTATGGAGCAACGGAAAATCAACTAGATAGCCTGGAATTCGGACCAGGCGAATGCTCACGTTGAGTGCCGTGCCTAATTTTAGGCATAAATGAGGAACAACTGGGCCTTTGGATGATGCTTTAAACATCCAATACCCCCTTTCTCCGTTAAAAGACTAAAAAGCCGGTATCCTGAAAGACATGACAACATGCCTTCAGCAAAAAGCTCGCCATCTGCATATGATACTGTGTGCTTTGTCCGCAGTGCTTAGCTTTTATCTCGTCCTATTTTGAATACAGGTCCCAAGGTAGAATTTCTCCCAGTTATTATTATTATTTTATTTTTTTTCGATAGTTAACTTCGTCTTATGAGGATCATGTCTGTGGCAACGCCGCCGGTTTTCCAAAGTCGAGTTGATGAGAGTCTTCCAATGTTTTTATTGCCACTATAACATACTCAGCTTCGGGCGCTTGGAATTTTCCAGAGGTATGGGTAAGCCCTCACAAGTTTCGGAGCTTGAGAGATCCAGCGTTGCGCTGCAACTTCTGTCATAGCAATGATTTTCTTGATAGCTTTCTTTTACATCTCAAGTGTGGATTCAAGCGGTACTAGTAGACCCTCGGCACTCCGGACAGTGATAAGCATACAGACTTTGGCATCCTGCTATGAGAGGCTAGTTTTAGATGCGCAAGCCAGTACTGTACGTTAAAACAATAAATAGCTATTTCCAGGGCAAAGTGAGGTCGGAATGCACTTCAATGCATAAGCTATATCTATAGATGCGACCAAACTGGCCTTTTCTTTGCAGAGAAGGAGGACATTCCTGTGGGAATTGATTAGCAACGGCGCATGCTTGTATGCCGTTCACGGCTATTAATGCGGATAGGGTAAGGCCCCGCCTACCAATTTTCTGGTCCGCTGTTCCGAAGAGTCCATGAAAGAGTCGCCGTTCATAATCCGTGCCCTCCTTGAGCGACAACTCCTGGCTCTTACTGACCACCTCCTTGGCCGCCAGCACCGCAACCCGGCTGTAGCTGGCGATTTGTTCCGCCGTCTCTATCGCAGCAGCGACTAGTTCTCCTCTCCCTCCGTCGACCACTTTGGCGGCGAGACCCCACTTCCCTGCCTCCTTTCCACTAAAACTGTGGCCTGTTAGGATCAGTTCCATAGCTTTGCTCTTTCCGACGATTCTTGTCAGCCGCTGTGAGCCTCCAGAACCGGGAACAACCCCCAGCTTTATCTCCGGCTGACCAAATGTTGCATTGGTGGTACAATAGAGGATGTCCGCCATGAGCGCGAGCTCGCAGCCTCCACCCAAGGCGTAGCCGTCGACTGCCGCAATGACAGGTTTCCGGATGTTATTCGCAAGGTGCGACCACGAGGCAGTGTAGTTCTCCGAATACGCAACCGAGAATGTCATCTCCGCCATCTCCTTTATATCCGCGCCCGCTACAGATGGATACGCAGGGGTACCAGATCAGCCCACTGCACTCGACAACTCTGATAGCTGTGGGGTTTCAAGCATACCAGCGAAGGCTTTCTCATTACCGGTTATGATGATCGCACCAATGCTCTTGCTTTCATCGAAGCGGGACAGCGCGTCGTTGAGTTCCCTAATCAAGGCATTACAGAGAGCATTGAGCGCCTGGGGACGGTTGAGGACAACTGTGGTCGGCAATGAGCGAGGATCCTGATACCATCCGGCAGGCCTAGTATATCTAGTCCACCATCCGCCTGACGAATGACAACGGAACTGTTAACTTACTCAGTCCTACCCCCGGCTTCGGAGCGGAGCAAATGATATGCTTGTACGTTATCGATACGGCTGAGGACTCCATTTGGGCTGTCCAAAAGAATGGTAAGCGTATGTCTGTTCTCTGGTAGCACTTGCGACAGAGACTGACGAGACCGGAACAACGCAGCGAGATGTCGTTTATTTTATTTATTTATTTATTTATTTTTTTTTGGCTTGAGAACGCGGTTAATCGATCACCTCGACCTTGCAATCGTGCAGACCGGTCAGTTAACCGGAAACCAGATGGTCTTGTAGCAGAGTCGTCCCAGTGTGACTGAGTCGCGGAGCGCACTTCGCGCAGCAATCGGTGCCGTGTGAGACCTCGGATAGCTATGGCCCGCCTCGTCCTCGGTAACAAAATCAGGTTGTGGTCTGGTTTGGTGGTATTGTTCTGCCACTACGATGCCACTACGATGCGCACTACTCGCACATTAAGGTTGGGCCTGATTTGGCCGGAATCCACCCGTATTTAATAACTTACATCTTTCCTGTTTAATACTTTCTTGGGTAACATAACCGAGTGGACCACTTTACCTGTACTCGTCCTTTGTTTTTCCTTCTACACCATTCAACCACCCTCTATTCCAGTAATTCGAGCTCAAAATGCGCAAAAGTCTGTCTAGAAGGACAACAGGGTCTCATTAACTATCAAAGCTTCAAGGCTGCAACAAAAATAAGAAACCTTCATTATCCGTAAGCCGCACACTGTTTCGACATACCGCATACGACGCTGCAGAACCACCTTACTGATCACAAATTCCGATGTAAAGCACTCGCCAACGACCATAAATTGATACAACCTGAACAAATTCGCCTATTAAGGAGCTTTTGTCTAAAGAAATTCGTGTATGTCTTCCTCGGATGGCCATGGTATGAATGGCCAATTTACTGCCCGCTACTCATCCAACTACCCCTAATAAACCTCCTCCATCCATTTCTTAAATTTGTCAAACGATAACAAGAAGTACTCAAATCATGTTACTCCCGCAGAAACCACAGTCAACGTACTCACTGTGAGGATCCAAGGTTATTCAGGGGCGGTTAGACCGTGTCCGGCAGATGGTTAAGCAATATGATATATTGCCTCGGAGGATATCGCTAACTTTGCTGAGACCAGATCTGCGGTGGGTATGATCTTAAATGTGCACATTGATGAGATCATTAATCAGCATGCGCGCGTTAGGATCGATCATATGGACATGTTCAGTTTCTTACTGCATATCCACGCGCACGGGGAAGGTGCACTTAATCCAACTTTAACTACTCGGAACCGTCTTGGATCAACAGGACTAGTGTCATTCAGTCCTGTCGGGGTGCTTCCTAGGCTTAGTATTTGACTAAAGGCACCAACACCTTCCCTAAGCCGTGGCTGCTATCGTTCAAGTGTTTTTCGTCACAGCAACACCATAAAGTCTTATACAACTACAAAAGTAGGCATATCTAATTAATATCTTGCTCAAAACGCGGTCTGAAAGCTCTCTTGCACCTACTAATGGAGCAACCGATCGGCATATCAAAGGCGTAAATTAGCTATGCAAGGTACATTGCCATTAGCGTGGACAACGCACGACTTACGTACTGTAAATGCAAAGGCACACAAGGTATACTTGACACCTCGTATATAAGGGCGACTTGTCAGTTGAAGAGGTCTGTACAATGATATAGAACTCACAGCACAGTGCTGAACCCAACGCATCTGTGATGGGTCAAAGCAGGACTTGATGAATATAACTTGGCCAAGTGCAAGCTACCGAAAGCTTAAGGAGGAAAAGAGAGTAATGTGAAGAGCACGGCAGAAGTGCAGAAGCAGTCAATTGCACTCAGAGTGTCCTTGCCCGCGATGCTGCTGTCGTGTACTGCTTATCATGTCGTACAGCCGGCAAAAGGAATATCTATAGCCCAGCTATGCGTACCTACACGTACGTGATTCCAACCCGGCCCTAGCATGTTACAGCAGGGCACTATCCTCAAGGCTAGCGAAGATGGCATGGCAGATCAGGGATTGGAATTACCTCTAAATAGAAGAGTGTTTTTATATCTCTTGTCAGATCAACTGCTTGCAATACCAAAAAAAAAAAAAAAAAAAAAAAAAAAAAAAAAAAAAAAAAAAAAAAAGGAAAGAAAAGAAAATAAGCGCACCAGTGTCTCACAACGATACCTGAATGAATACAGTCATGGTGATATCTTGCAATAGTCCTCAAGAGGCAAAAAGAGACCGATTCCCCACCACATCACAATATGGCGTATAGCACAGACTACCTTGTATACTTAGACCACCTGATCGCCCTTATACATCTCAAAGGTCGGGATATTGATGGGCGTGGTATTTCCCGCCCAGAGCCCGGCAGATCCGGCCCAGTCTGCGATTTTGGTTAATACCACCTTGCCGACTCCTCATTCTCAAAAGAGACCAGAAATGTTCGGACTCACAGGTAAGAAATGCGACAACCAAGCCAAACGAGTACCGAGCTGTTAGCAGTGCAGAGCTGCCAACCATGTTCCCGCACGCAAGAAGCAACAAACAAACGCTCAAGGAGACTAAGTCCAGAAACAAGACCCAGGAAGAGCGCACTGCCCCAATAGATAATATCACTGTCAATATAAACCACGCCGGGAGAAAGATAGCCAAAACTTGATCAAACTCGTCTCGTATCGCTCCTGTTTTAGGATCAGTATATGCCGCCATGATCCCTGTTCCTGGTAGGTAAATCATTGCATATGAGAAATTAAAGGCGGCATATGAAGGGAATAAGGTAGCACCAAACTATTCAGATAAGAGTTAGGAAATACCAATAACTTGCTAGCCTCGAATTAGCAAATAAGTGTATCAACCTACTGTATTGCCGCTGAGAAATTCTATGACCCCAGCAATAAATTGACAGACTCCAGAAAACATCAAAACTCCGATGAGTATATTGGGTGTTGTAATTGAACGAGCATGAAGCCCCATAATGGAGATAAGAAATATACCTTTGGTCCACATAAGTAAATGCTATCAGCAGGCCCCACGGTGTCCGACATGGGTGCGAGATTGGGCAAGGCAAAAACAGTATCCAAAATGCTTGTGTTGACCTTTTCGTGTCGTTCAGGAACCGAACACAGATAATCTGCCAGAGGACTTGCATTCCTCTGGGTTGCCAGTTTTATATTATTCATGGCAATTGGAATTCGTTGTCCCAATATTACCAACGCGCAAGCGGGGTCCCCATGTTCTGGCGATCATGTACTAACTACCCCATGGGGCCATTGGATATGGCTCGTATCGATTTGAACTTAATTCGACAGATCAGACTAACTAGGTCTACGGGAGGGGCAAAGTTCAAGCGGAGCCATGAACCGGACTTTTTCTCATCCTAAAAAAGAGCCTGTAGATCGCTTAAATTCTAACCTCGGAGATTCGGGATCTCCGGGCCAAGGTTATCGGCCTAGTAGAGTAGCCCTAGTATTTCCTCGGCCGGTAACTGCCGATCAATAAATTACGCTGTATATACGTTATTTAAATAATTAACGTAATCCACGGCCGAGCGACGAATACGGCCGAGTGACGAATTTTCGCCGCACCTACTACAATTCGACACTTTTCAACTATAAAAATAGGATTTAACTAACCTAACTAGTAGTGGGATATAAAGCTATTTACTAGGGCAATTTCTTATAGTATGTCCAACTATCCCACAGCCACTGCAGCGTTGGGGAGCTCGTTGTCGAGGCATAGATATAGGTTGCTCAGACTGCTCATTAAGCTGTATATTAAGCTGCTGAACCCGATTTTGGCCTTCCTGTATAGATAAAAGAGTGTTATTACCTAGTAAAGCATGTCTTCTTGTCTTTTTCTTTGTTTTCCGCTCATTTTCAGCCCGTACAGCCTTAATTTCTTGCTGTAAAAGAAGATTGGTATGCATTACCATCTGCGCGGCTTTCTCAAGATGTTAAATATGAGCAATTGGGCTACTAGAAAGCTTTTATTTTGCACTAAGGCTATTCTGTAGGCTGCGGACTTTCTGATCCAGCTGGCGAGTATTCTGAGGAGTTTGAAAAGCAGAAGAAATTAAGCCCTCAACTAGAGGTGGTGTTGGCGTACGTGGTTGAAATGTAAGCTTAGAAAGAACTCGCTCTTGATTAAATGGCTTAAGTCCTGTCCCTTCAAAACTGCTACAGATATTTACTAAAGTAAATACCTTAGCTCGCGTGTCTGGATAAAGAGACAGAAAGTCTTCTTTATCAATATAATTATTGCCAGCAACCATATGTTTTTCTAGGAGCTTTCCGTACATGCGTTTGAGCGGGCCAAAAACACCAACATCAAGCGGTTGAAGAAGCTGTAAAGTATGTACAGGCATGTAGAGACAGATAATTGTATTCTGCTTGCAGAAATCATCAAATTCAGCAGTTAGATGGCTGCTATGTCCATCTAAAATAAGTAACCGCTTAGTACCAGTTATATAGCGCTTAGAAAACGGTTCAAAGATATTCTTTAGCCAGTAAAGACCTATTTCATCAGTTGTCCAGCCATTCTGGCTAGTTACAATCCACTAGTCTTTAGCTAGCTTAGGTTCCTGGAACCAGGCAGCTTGCTGATAGCTTGCTTTAAGTATAATAACCAGTGGGATATGTATACCTTTTGAACTGATTGTTTTAATAATAGTAACCCATTCTCGGTTACCCTGAATAACTCGGCGTGGCCGCTCACTGCGATCAACTGCAGTAATAACTTTAGAAGTAGAGCAGAGTCCCATTACAAAGTCTGTTTCATCAAAATTCCAGATATCATCTTCATGAATACCATGTTCTTGAATAGCTTCATGTACTGCTTGAAACCATGGCTTTATAACCTTTAGATCCTCCTGCCTAGCACGTTGATATGTCATTTATCTTGTATATCATATACATAGCTCAGGACGGCGTTTAATAAAGGAATAGGCCCAGTTAACTCCAAGAGATACAGTAGGATCTTGTATATATCCACAAAGTAAAATCTGGGCCATTCCATGTAGAAACTCTGGATAAATTGGAAATCCTCGTTTATCTGTGTCTAGTAGCTGCTTAAGAAGCGATTCTTCTTTAATAGCAGTTAATTTATAACCTGTAGGGCGTACTTCTTTGCGTGGTTTTCTCCCTTTAAGACGCGCACGAAGAGTAGCTTCAGGTACACCAAAAGTCTCTGCAGACTTTAGGATTAATTTAATTTGCTTGTTTTTATAGGCTAAAATAGCCATTTGGATGCGATTCTCCTGAGATAAAGGCATTTTTTTGAATTGTATTGATAAAAAAGACGCGTTGAAGAATATTAATTTAGGAGAGGGAGAAAATTCGTCACTCGGCCGTATTCGTCGCTCGGCCGTGGATTACGTTACTGGCAGTTTGGGGTGAGCTTATGTAAGTGCCGGATTTGTAAACCTGTCGGTGAGAGGGTTCCCGAATTGACTAACCTGGAATCACTCCTTATCGAGTCACAATTATTCCGCTAATTATAATATGATAGCTCAGCTACTCGCTATTTCACAGGTGAGCCTCCTCTCCCCGGCCGCACCTGTTACTCATAAACTCAACAAACATTTGTAGATTATTGTAGAAGCACGCGCTTCGCACGCCTACAATAATGATTACTTCACTGATAATGGACATGGAATTATCACATACTACTGCTAAGGTATCTTTCTATGATTACTTATGATACGAGCTATTATAATTGAGAGTTATCCGTCAAGGCACGTATATTGATTAACCTTTGCTTAACTGACATGAAAAGGAGCAGCTAACATCGACAAGGTTAGTCACCCACAAGTGTATCTCCACGATTGAAGGAAGTCAATGCTCTCCAAGTATAAGTGTCAACTGTATGCTATCGGATCTCCAACCGAATCAGACATTCTCCTCTTCGCATCTGGATTAAGCTCAACAGCAGTTCAAGACAGTGGGCTTATGAGGCCTTTACAATTCACCTCAGCTATTGTAGTCTGATAGTGAACTGATCGAGCGAGTTGAACTGTATCAATATAATTGAGCCGATTCACATCCAGTGAGGGCAAATCTCATTCTGCTAGTCTCAGGTGTTCCTTAGGTATTTACTTCAAATGGGCCGGTAAGATTATTCTTTGTCTGAGCCGGTGGCGGCTGAGAGCAAAGCGAAACAATTCAGGATGAATGAGTTGGTTGATTGAAGCGAATGACATGCCTCGGGGGCAGGTTAAAATATCCCTGAATGTGCCGACACTCAGTGGTTAGACCACTAGGTATACAAACAGTACAAACAGAAAGAAATGTGGGTCATTGATAACCAATCGATTTGCTAGTTAATGTACCCCTCCATACGCTGACATTCTCTTTTCCTTTAGTGGCATACTCCTGGTGACTGAAATATAGGGTTTCTTCCCCATCCCCCTTCAAAGCCGTCAACGTGGTCCAGCTCTCCCCTACACAACTCAATCCGTCTTTTACCACTCTATTTTGGCCTGGTTTCCCGTCGACTTCTTTGCAGTAATAAAGGATCCTCTGTAGGGAAGGCCCAACATGAGCGATAGCCATAATACGCTATTTCATTCTTCACGCACGGCAATCCCCAATCCACGGCGCAAAAGAGGCCGGGTAGCCTGTGACTACTGCCATTCACGTAAAGTCAGATGTGATCTCACTCTAAACGGCGTTCCCTGTACAAACTGCCGCCTTGATAAGCGGAAGTGCTTCGCGTGGAAGCCCCGCAACAAGTGAGACCCTTGAGCCTATTTTCTGAGAGGACAAGACTAAACTTGTTCATCAAAGGCTTCAGAAAAAGCATACCAGCAAGGCTCCCACCTCAGAGGCTCATCACAATACCACAGCGACCGTGACCTTCCCAGATCCCAGGCTGGGAGTGAGTTGTGATTTTCCCCTGCCTCCTATTTCGCTATCATCAACCCACGGTGCGTCTTTCCTATATGAGGATGAGGATGAGGATTCAACAAGGGGACTGTTACTCCGGGATCGGCCTTCAGACCGCATTCCGGACTATCCGTCACTTCGGCAGAACGGTTCGAGCGCGAGCCCACCTTGCTTTTCGGTTCCTTCAATGCTGGGTGAGACTGCGTCCGATTCAAGCCGGAGAATCTCAGACAAAAGTGTCGTTTTCTCCTACTACGAATTCCTAGAGTTGAAGGCTCTCCCCAATCTGCTATCGGTGGACGTCACATATCTCGAATCGAAGGGGTGTTTTCGAGTCCCCAGCGACAGCTATCTGGATGCTTTCATGTTGGAGTATTTTCTCCACGTCCATCCCTGCGTGCCAATTCTCAATGAGGCAGACTTTTGGAACTTATACGGACACAAAGATGGCATGCTTGGTGCCTCCAAGGTCTCCCTGTTGGTCTTCCAAGCGATGCTGTTTGCTGCCTCCGCAGTATGTAAAGCGGGTTCCTATCATAATGATGGTACTGATGCAATTCATAGTTTGTTCCCCTGCGCACGCTACAGGCCTGTGGTTTTAGAGACTCTCACGAGGCTCGGGAAACTCTTCACCAACGTGCTGCTGTAAGAAACACAGAGCCCCTCTACTATGTTCCGCTAATGAAGCTGTTTGAGTAGTTACTCTATCAGTTTAAAGCGGAACCAAATTTAGCTTGCATCGCGCAGGCATCCTTGTTGTTGTCGTTCCACTCATCCGCTCGTGATGTTTATAACAATACGTCATTCTTATCTATCGCTATTCAATGCGCTCGTGCAGACCGTGCCCACCTTTACAGCGTTATTCCCAAGATAAGTCCACGAGAACGACGGGATAAAAAGAGACTGTGGTGGTGTTGCTTTGTACGAGACCGAGTCATTGCGCTTGGGATGCGGCGGCCCCTTCAGATCACCCCGGACCAATTTGATTACCGTCGGGAACCTTTTGAAGAAGAAGATATAAAATGCGAGGTTGGACAATCTAGGGTTTACGATCCAGAAACCAAGCGGTCGCTCATCAAGATCTTCGTTGCGCAGTGTGAACTGGCAGCCGCGCTCACATCAACCCTCCTGGCCACCTATCCACTGGACAGAATTTCTATGTCACTGTCGCACACAAGTACTGATCTAATGGGGTTATCTAGCGTAGTACAGAGCTGTAGACAGGACCTCAATGCGTGGTTCGATGCGACGGAGGCACGATTAAAGCACAACTCAGGGAAGGACGTTCTGGGTGTTGACTTTGTGACGCTTTACACTGATCTGTTGTGGATATATTACTTGTAAGTGGGACATTATCTCCGGTGGCGTTATGACAGTTAGCTTATTCCGCCTAGTACCGCTCGGATGGCGCTGTGCCATTTCATTATATATATATCCAGCATGTGCCGTACTCGCAACCCGGACTGGATGTCACAGTCAAATATCAGCAACAGTGATCTCAAGTCAGCCTTCACCGGTCTGAAGGATGTCTTCAAGAGGCTGGTGGCATCAAACCTCGCTGGCCATCTTCCGATTAGCGCGTACGCCACCTTCATATCGTCAATGTCCATTTTGTTGTCACGAAAGCGGCGAATACTGATTGATTGCAGATCTGCGTATACAGCACTACCTCTGCTATTAGTCTCTCTCGACGTTTGGCTGTCATCATCGGAGTACCAGAAGAAAAGGCATATGCAAGACCTCTCGCATTGCGCGGAGGCCATGCGACAATACGAACGCCGTTTCAGCTTCGCCAAGTTTGTAACCGAGATAGTTCGTAAGGTTGTTCAACTTGTGGACCACGAATCACTGTCAAAACCTCGGTCTCCAATCAACAATATATCCGGATTATCCGGATTAGCCGCTCCTACACCAAACCACCCACCTCGAAGCTGGAGCGAAACCTATTCACAGAACCCTCAACTATATTTCAAGCTCTTATTCTCTCTGGACCATTTCCTATCTTACGGGAACGTACCGTCTCCAGGTGAACCCCCCGATTGGTTTCTTGGGCAATCCCCCCCCCAGCCAAATAAACCACTGGAGGCTACAGACCAAGAAAACGGAGATTTGGAGCCTCTAACAATGTCACGCGCTTTCTCTCCGGATTTATTCGGACGAAGCGTGCCTTCTAAGTGCCCATCGAACGAGCAGAGGGAAACCTTCCAGTCGATCGCTCCGAGTTTATCGCCACCGGTCTATCCCGAGACGTCTCCACAGCCTGAGCATGAGCATACCACAGCCGGATCTCAATCAAATCTTAGTTCCTTGTTCTCTGATGATACCAATACACATTTCAATGATATTGGGGTGGATGCTGGTGACGCCCAACCAATGTTCGATACACTTTCTTTTCTTCTCCAGTATTCTTGTCCCTCTATTGGATAGTGCGAAGGAGAAGTAGGTTTGTGTGAGAGTTCGAATTGCCCATTGGGGCGACAAGTATAGGGAACTGTCCTCTTCTGGTCGATGTCAGTACAGCAAGGTGTATATACTTTTCAACGCCGTTTCCTACCGCTACAGAATGATCACAAGTAGCCCAGCTCCCCAGACCAGCGAGAGACATGTGTGTGCCGAAGCCGACATTCAGATTGAAATAGAATCGACGATGCCTAGGAATGTATTTACAAAGCTGGGACCTTATGGTCTCCTATGGACAAAGGCTGGGAAGCTCTAGCGCTTTTCCGAATGTTGCTTTTGTCTACCGGAGAATAAAGCTCTATATAAGTCGTACCAACCCCACAATCGAGACTGTCTCCTGTGCTCATAGTGGTATGTCTATGTATCCACAGCCACGAAATTGCGCGGGATCGCGGGTGATCCCCGTGGTAAGTGGATTACTGACCGCAGCATGAGATTCAATCCCTCCTACCGCGAGATATCATGGACCCAGATCGATGCCGCAAAATCTTGGCAATAATCCCGAAGATACGGAATGCTTCGCAGAGGTTATGACAGTACTTATGTCCTTGGGACCATAATAACAACAACGACCATCGTAATGTAGGTTGTTAGGCTGCCGGAGGAGCTCTACAGGGCTGTAGAAGGAGGTTTCTATGGAATTCCCCATCGTATGCCTTCCTCGTCATACTACTACTCCACACGCATCTTATAGTCCTAGAGAAAGCTCGATCCACGCCGCTGACCAAAATTGATTTATCCTCATCTTCAGCTCTCTCTCTTCTCCATTCTCAGGACTCGCTGCCGCCCCTACCTCTGAAATACAGACCCAGGAGCTTGCTCAAACTGAGTTCCAGGATCGGTTGAATCTTCGCGGAATCAAGGCCCCAGACTAGCGTAACTGAGGTCATCAGCCTAAGAATACACAAAGGTGTTATGCTAAGAAGCATCGGGAATGGCAGGTAAGGGACTGGCCGCCTTAGTTCCAGCTCGTTTAAGACGCTAAGGGATAATGCATTTTCTGCAAAAACCAAGGTTTTCGGGATAGTGAGCTAGTTACAGAGAAAAAGCTCGTCTAGACGACACTGCTGGCAAGGTTGGAGGTCAAAAGACCTCAAGCATCGAAAGCTTCAGGCTCATCCTATCTTCGTACGGCCGTGGATTCCGTCTTTAGTCATAATATGCTCCTTTGTGCAGAATCGCGCCGGCAGCTCCAGCATCCTGACTTATTTAATATCTCCTTGCCTAACAAGGGACCGACCTCTCGTTAGCCAATAATTATAATCATGAACAATGGAAAATCTGATCAGTTTGGCCGCTTACAGTATATGGGGTATACGCTTTTAGGACCTACACCTTTATACAATAAGCCAGGGGCTTTCTATCTCTTCCGTCACTGGCAAATAGTAGAAGTCATCGCCTCAGTTTCGGAGCAGACCATAGTGATATAATTTTCACTTCTCTAAGTGGGCAGATCTGAAGAAGCCAATCGCTGACGAGATCCAACAGAAATGGGCAAGTAAGGTCTGTAATGCGATTAATCTCGCCACTGACAAGAAGACACATGCCGGGTGATGTAATTGGTTAAAGCAGGCTGAAATCGAAGGCGTGGGAGAAAATCAGATCCCCCGTGCCCGTCAATGGAATAAAGATGCCTTACAGGGTGTCCGGATACTGGTGTCACCACTTAAACCAAGCTAGGCTGGATTTGGAATGAAATGAATAATGATTCTCCCGATCAGTACCGCATCCTGTACTAACATGTAATATTACATATAACATATATCCCCAGTAATTTCGGCTTTTGTCCCTTGGCCCGGAAATATCTGGACTAAGAATAAGTGGCAAGTTAGCCATATTTACGGAATTTTCTAGAAACCACTGGATAGGCCATATTTGTAAGGGCAAAAAATTGTACATAAATCTGAGCTATCCCGGGCCCTCCTTTTGTAAAGAGATTAGAAAACAAGAGACTTAAGTAATATTAATCTACGATGTGGAATCCTATAATGCAGACCCGCCCGTTCTTATACCCTAACGCAATTGTAGTGTCTTTGACCGTATGAGAATAAAATGAACGATACTCAGTAGGGAGCCACAGCAAATTCTCACCTCCTGAAGAGATCCAAGCATTCGATAGGCATACCTGTAAGTGAGAAGTAGGTTCATTCAGAACTACCTGGATCGAATCCGTATGGTCCTCGAGGGTCTGGCGCTCTGTGCCAGTTGTTGTATCCCAGAGCTTGATAGTATTGTCATGGGAGCCGGACACCAGAGTTCGCCCATCGGGTGAGAAGGCCACTGAATTGACTGAACTTGAATGGCCCTCAAGGGTCTGGTGCTCTGTGCCAGTAGTTATATCCCAGAGCTTGATAGTATTGTCACGCGAGCCTGACGCCAGGATGTGCCTATTGGGTGAGAAGGCCACTGAATTGACCCAATCTGTATGGCCCTTGAGGGTCTGGCACTCTATGCCAGTTGTTGTATCCCAGAGCTTGATAGTATTGTCACACGAGCCTGATGCCAGAGTGCGCCCATCAGGCGAGAAGGCCACTGAATAGACCCAATCTGAATGACCCTTAAGGGTCTGGCACTCTGTGCCAGTTATTGTATCCCAGAGCTTAATAGTATTGTCACCCGAGCCTGATGCCAGAGTGCACACATCGGGTGAGAAAGCCACTGATAACACTAAACCTAAATGGCCCTTGAGGGTCTGGCACTCTATGCCAGTTGTTGTATCCCAGAGCCTGATAGTATTGTCACCTGAGCCTGACGCCAGAGTACACCTATCGGGCGAGAAGGCCACTGATCTGACCCAATCTGAATGGCCCTCAAGGGTCTGGCGCTCTGTGCCAGTAGTTATATCCCAGAGCTTGATAGTATTGTCACCCAAGCCTGACGCCAGAGTACACCCATCGGGTGAGATGGCCACTGAATACACTGAACCCTCAAGGGTCTGGTACTCTGTGCCAGTTGTTATATCCCAGAGCTTGATAGTATCGTCACCCGAGCCTGACGCCAGAGTGCACCCATCGGGTGAGAAGGCCACTGAATACACTGAACCTGAATGGCCCT